>NC_056731.1:1805965236-1806130236 GCF_019279795.1 Protopterus annectens
GTTGTTAGTCTTTAAGAATTACTCAGCAGGCTGGCAACATTATGTCAGGTCTTGGCAGAAAAACTATGAGGTCATCTGCATTAAGTGCCAGTTCATCCATTCTACAGTCTGCAGAGGTATGGACCAGTACAAAGGCCAGGCTATTTCTAAATGCTGGAGGTAGGGGTTCAAGTGCTATGCTGAAAATCAGTGATGCGAGAGGACATTTTTTTTCTTTCCTTTTAAGATATTTAGAGGCTGTAATACATAAGGACCAAAGTATACTATTGCTATGGAACCTTGATAGATAGTCATTACTGCATTCACAAAATAAGGAGGAAACAGAAACACATCAAACACTAGAAATAGGTAAGACCATCTAACATTATCAAAAACCCCTTCAGCGTCTATGGATACTAAGACTTTTGAGACAGTTGGGGTGCAGTCTTTCCCAAACCATTGCACAAGTCAAAATATATCATGCCAAGGAACTCTCCCTTTAATTAAGCTAACTTGTTAGGGTGAATAAATGTAGAAATTAGTGGTGTGAGGAGTGCTGTCCATATGGCCATCTAGATCTTGTTGTTCACATTCAGCAGAGATTAGTCTATAGCTGGTGGGCTGTGCTGAGTCCTTCTCATATTTTAAGAGAAGAAATATTAGGGACTGCTTCCAAGAATGTGGGACAAGATGGGTTGTAAGCATTTCAGAAGATGCCTGCGACAAGAACTTTAATGTCTGTGAAGGAATAGTTCTATATACTTCTGACGGGAGGCCATCTGATCTCAGGCCTTGTTTGGTTTTAACTGCTTGATACAGGCAAATACTTCTTATTTTGTAAGTGGATCTGTAGAGCCTCCTTATCTGATTCTGGTAATGTAGGATGTGCTGAAAATATTGGGTTTATTTTTTGTGATAAGGCAGAAAATTCCATATGGGTCTGAATTATTGTAAACTGACTGATAATAACAGTGGTATTTAACAAAAATTTGAAATTTGCCTCTTGCTTGCCTGAAATATACCTAGGGAGAAACTTCATAGTATTGTAAATGGAGTTTGCCGATTGGAATCTCTATTTTATTTACAATGCCTTGAATCTTACTCCTGATATCCCAAAGATGCCTCCAAGTAAACCTTCATGAAGAATAAGTGGAGGACAGCAAATGGTGTTTCCTACTGCATACATTACAAATCTTGAAGCCATGGCTTCCATATCCCACTGGCCCAGGTCCTTAATCTAGTATGGAGAAAGCCCTTATATGCATCCCATAAAATGTGTTGAGAAAGCCAGTGTTCTCATGCAAAACCATAAATACATGGATGATGTTTAATAAAGTGCTGGGAAAGTCTGGCCTTTTAGTGTATTACACGGGTAACCTCCAGCATTTGGGTAGCACTTAAAGCTCTTTATGAAGGTGACATTTAAGTGTCATGATCTGAATAGGGGCAGGGAGCAGTGATAATGTCCATGCAGGGACAGTGGTAATGTCCATGTGGGGACCAAGTAATATATATCTTGTCAGTTCAGCTAGGTATAGTAAAGTGAGGTGGAGTAGTGAGCAAAATCTATATTATGTGGATTTGTAATAACACTCAAATCTATTAAGGAAAAATCCCCTCACCCAGCTGTTGGTAAACTTTGTTAATACTGAAAGGCAGGATTACAGGCAGTGGCGTCCTTGTGGGAAGTAATGCAATTAAAATAGCCTCCTAGGATGAAAGCTCCCCTTATTCTGTCCTGTTTAAAAAGAAGTCTAGTATGCATGAACTCAACTCTTTTGAACTACATATATACCTCTGTTAACTGAAAATGTAGTTAGGGACCTAGGTACTTTGGTTGATAGCACCCTCTCTTTTGACTATCATATGACAACAGTTGTGAGGAACTAATTTTATTTAGCTTATCTAATTGTCAAAGAAATGTCATTCAGGTCTAAAGAGGTAATCCCTCCTCTGTACTTAGCATTGATTAGGCCATTTATGGAGTACAGCTCTACCCTTGGCATGTGGCTCCATAAGCATACAATACAATTAGAAAGACCCTTAAAGTTCATAACCAAAAAGGTCAAACCTGAAGTCCCTGCGCTACCAAGAGACGCTGGAAGTTCTATCCCTTTATGCAACATGTTATAGACTTTGGAAGTGATCTCAGTTTTGCTTTCCACATCATTAGAGACCTGATTGTACTAAACCTCCAGTGTCTCTGAAAGCCCAGTATCTCCACTAGTATTAGAATCACTGACATAAATTTTCACCAACAGATTAATAAAACACAATGGAGGGACTGGCTTATAAGCAAAAACCTTCCAAACCTCAGAAATAACCTTCCTATGTATGTCAGGCAGTGAGACTCACTATCTTCCTTTAAACAAAGACTTGAAGTGCTGCATGAAAGAGGGTGCTGTCAAGGCAGGATTAGACATGAGACTAAATGACCTTGGAATATTAAAGAATATATGAATCTGTAGACTTTCATACTTGGCAATGACTTGTTTTAGGAGCTTGGCTAGTAACTACTGCCCAGGAACTTATAGGGGATGTACCAGGTGAGTAGTAACACATGCTCTGCCTATAGGACAGTAAATTACAATTCTTAATATTTTAATCAGACAAGTACATATGCATATCCATCATCAGGAGACAGTAGAGTTGCAGGAGTGACAACCTGCACCACATTGTATGTATATGCTCATAGGCTGTGTATTCAATCGGCATGTATTAGTCTGCGTACCACATGTTGTTGGGAGTCGCAAATATGATCCAGTATTGTCACAAGTATGTTATCTGTATATAGTCCAAGACTGCACTTGGAGAGGCTTCAGCAGAATAGTTCAGAATATGTCTGATGTCAGTCGGTCCCCACTGATTGGGATTGATAAATTGATGACACCATGTACATGGAACATTTAAATACCATCATGGTACTGTCAGCAATGCTAAATGTGGAGGGCATTCTGACATAACCCATAGCTGAGATGATAGTAGAGGGGCTGCATGAACCTACTTCATCACCTGTGCTCATCGAAGGTAGTCCATTCCGTGTCAGCCTGTCACCCCTCCCCCCGCGCTTATGCAGCTGTCACCAATACATGTGGCAACTGAGGACTGCAATGTCTCTGGGATGCAAGCAACCTTAATAGGGCAGAGGCAATGAGGTGGAGATTGCTGCCATGATTCCAGAACATTCCCAGGCGTGAGTGCAACCCTTAGCATCAAATCAGCAAATGTGCAGGTCAGGAAACCACACACTGACAGACACTGCTCAGACAATGCCAAATATCTGAGCATGCTATGCAGTCTGCATGAGGAAATGCAACTGCTGCAGGACCTACAGGACATCCTGCAATGTACGGAGAGTGATATGGAATATAACCAGGTGGAATGGGCATGTCTGTTGAGGTTTCTGGTGACCCAGGTAATGTCCATTGGCGCATCCATGAAGATGCAGGTAACTGTCCACCCTATCTATGCTAAGTGATGAATGCACATTGTATAATCACATTCGAGGCTTACACAGATACCACAAAGCTTTCTGAAGACAGCTTCAGTGTCCCACTATCCATAACTGCCACTACTACTGAAAGTGGACTCATGCATGGACATAGCCTGATGCCCTCCTGGTTTCAGTAAGGGCATTCCCTATTTGGCAAGGCACTAAGGGTCTCACACTTCATTGTCATCACATTATCCTGAATCCCTAGGATGAACAACAAATATCTGTGCCCATTCACATGATCACACAGTATTCAAGTGGAATATCACATGTGGTGGGGGAGCAATGGTAGGAATCTTGTACATACTCCAGAAATATTATCTCTTAGACAGGATTCCCCCAGTTCTTACATTCCAGGACCACATGTTATACTCCTCTAACATCCTACCTAAGGAACCTCTACCCCATCGTTGGAGGAAGTTACCTTTGACTACACCAAACCATCTAGCTGTGTGAGCAGATACCACATCCACCATCCATGATCTTTTCACCTATGCTAGCACTGTTGTCCCCTATAACTGTACCTCTCCTGATGATGATTACTGTACTGTTCCCACCCCTCTGGCCTTTGTGGTATGAAAATGTCTGATGCACAGCATAACCGTACAATGAGTTAACCTGCAATCAAAGCATGTCTTTCTGACACATTGCTTTCTGGAAATTGAACAAAAATGAAGAGTAAAAAAAAAGAAAAAAATTTTGATTTTACAAGGGAGCCAATCCACCACCACCTTCTCTTCTGGCTTTTCCTGATTATGGGTTCCCACAGCTGATCATCTGTCTGCTCATGATTGGCAATGGAGTTTTATGGTGTCGAGTTGTAAGCCCGGCGCCCAACCTTCCACAGAAGGCACACACACACAGGGCCAATTTGGAGTGTCCTATCCACCTACAGTATGTCTTTGAGATGTGGGAGGAAACTGGAGGACCTGGAGGAAACCCACACAACCACAGGGAGGACATGCAGACTCTGCACAGAAGGCACCCCAGCCAAGGATTGAACCAGAGAACCTCTTGCTGTGAGGTGACAATACTAACCACTGCACCACCATGGCCGGCCCAATCCCACACCACCTCTGTACCCCCTAAATATGTATACCAACTTCAAGGTTGCATTACAGTGGATAAAAGGTCAAAACCCCACAAGTACTCCACTGGTTCACACAATGTAACATACTGCAGTGAAACTCAGAATACCATTCAATTTAAGATCTAAGGCTGCTGAGTCAACAGTGCTATGCTTCATCAACCGATAGGTAAGCACAGTCAATGCACTGTAATGCTTTGTCTGGTTGTGCTGCTGCATGCATCAATTTACCCTGTGCTTCTCTTGTCATGGCCCATAGCTGTGGACCAGATGCCCCTCTTTGCCACTTCCATGACATTTTGTTAACACTCCTGCCTCACACAGGGTTCCACTGCAGCCATTTCCTCCAGCAACTCTTCACCCAGTTCTTTCTTTGCTGCTGTAGCAGATACTTCAGGAATTGCTATGATGTCCCTATATTGTACGTACATTCCGGGCACTGTGTTATGTAGTTTGGTACAGACCACAAATATCTTACTGCAGGTCTCTGTTGCATACTGCATTGTGCCACCCAATGTAGCTAAGCATCAGAAGTGTGCCTTCAGTAGTCTGCACACATGTTTGAGGATGCTCCATCTCTGTGGCAGCACAGTGTTATGCATCATCTCTGCATGAGTCTCAGAGCAGTGGATGGGGGTCATCAGTTGGAGTTACAAAAGGTATCCAGCATCATCTGTAACACACAACAGTCAGCACCGTTATGAGTGACCTGGTATCTACTTTCACAGGACCACACTGTTAGGGTGTCTGTGGGTGGCAAAAACTAGAGGACCCTCTTGAAAGTGACTATGCATGAAATACTAGTATAAGACACACTCCTGACAAATGTGGGAATCCTGAGAACTGGATAGATGGTGCACAGACATGTTAAATATAATACCCTGTGTACTGGACACCACCTTCCAGATGATGGAGAGAAAGCCCCTCTCATTGATACCCTGGTCACCACATGAAGCTGGTATCCCTTTGATACTAATATGAGTGAATTCAGTGGCTGCTAGGATCTCAGAGTGATGGTTTATGTTATAGGATGCCTGCAGAGTGGTCTGTCTTTTGTCTGCTGTTTGTGGGTATCACATGTTGCAGCAACACATTAAAGAAATGGTGCAGAATTTATGATGCAGACACCTGTGAAAATCCTAATGTATTTCCTGTATGAAGCATAGGGTGCAGCCTACAAATTGTGGATATTAGATCCAAAGCTGGTCATTAACAAATGTTTACCTGCTATAATAGATGCTCCTACTAATATTTTTGGTTGAGTAATCCTCCTGTACACCAAAACATGGTGGCGTTCACAATGTCTGACTGTGATTGCATGCCACTCTAATTTTATGCATCTATGAAGCATGCCACTATATTTAATTTCTTCATTTACATGCACAATGGGTCTCATTAGCATGCCAAAACTTATTTGCATATCAGTATACAGTCATTGGCATGCAGTGCATACCAAGCTATTTTTCCACTAGTGGCAGGATTAAGCTACACGCATCTTTGAACTGGACCTTCCAATCAAGTCGTTGCTTTCCATGCTATTTTGCCATATGCACTGTACTAGTTGTTTCAGAACACTGCCCCCACCATAAGAACAGTAACTTTGTAAGCTTGACAATATCAAAAAGAAAAGTACTCTAGTCACTTATTTATAATATAATAATAATTATAATCATCTATTCTGAAACAATTCATCTTTACACATTCACTAAATACTTAACATCAATGGAAATATATATATATATATATATATATATATATATATATATATATATATATATATATATATATATATATATATATATATATATATTAATGTATTTATTTTAAATAACATTAGTACTGAAGAAAAGGGAACTAGAGTGGCAATTGTTTGAAAAGACAATCTGATAATGATACCTCTACGACTACTAATTGCTGCAGTTATCACAGAGGACTAAAGCTATGAGCTGCTTCTGATGCCAACAGTACATAATCTGATTCCTAATATGTCCCTTGGCTTATTGTATAAAGTAAGTCACCTAACAAGAGGATAATCTTTGTCAAAAGTGAGAAAGTGCAATTGTTTCCAGTGGGTTTACCAGTCAACAAATAAGTAAAAAAGTCCTAAGATAATTAAAGATAGTAAATATTCTTAAAAAAAAAAAAAAGGATTGCTAAAACTGTTAGTAAACTATTTATGCACTAAACGTACTATATAGCCAAACATGTGGCAAAATGGTGTTCAATGCATAAATGTATTTTTAGAATCATATAAGTGAAAAAAATACTGTACAACTCTTTTGTGACTCAAACCCAAGACTTCCAGCACACTAAGTTAGGGTCACTAGTACAGTACCACCAAGAGCATCTAGACAGATGCATACTGAGTTTTTCCTTAACTGCCTTTTCCTTTTAGATTGGAAACCCTCAGCATTGTATTAAAGTCAAATTGCAAACACACACACACACACACACACACACACACACACACACACACACACACACACACACACACACACACAAACACACACACACACACACACACACACACACACACACACACACACACACACACACACACACACACACACACACACACACACACAAAACTATAGACACAGAGAAAGCCCTCTGCTTATGCACTGTTTGCATAAAGGCAATAATTTCTTTCATTTCTTAGTCATTAAACATTCTCATTTTGTAACACAACTCAACAGATTTCATCTTTCAGTCATTATCCCATCTTGCATGTCTGAAATGGAGTGAATGAAACTTTATGTTTTAAAATGTAAAAATTGATGTTCTATTTTTACTTCAGATTTCTACTTAATAGCTATTTCAGTTACTACAAGACATTTCTTAATTAATGTTGAAGCTAAATTATATTAATGTTAACAGCTGCAGAGCAATGAATGAGGATGACTGACACTGACAAATGATCTCAGCTTTCAAATATTAATTGAAAGCTTTAATGGATAATTATCACTATGCATGACAGTGTACATTCCATTTTGTTAATATAGTTTTAAACTAAATAATTTTGCATACTTTTAATGTTATAGTAATAGAAGTAACATTAAATATATGTACATGTAACAATTAAAATGAGTTATAGAAGCGACAAACTAGTGCAACAGATGTTAAAGCAGCCTGTTTTTTATCCAGCAATACTAGTTAATAGTAATTTTCATCTTAAAAATAGAATATTAATAAAAATAACAGTGGTCCTTTAAAATATAGCTTATATTTAAAAAAAAACAGACCTACCTGGAGATTCAATAAATTTCGTCTAGGCTTAGCTCAATGCATCAAGCTTACATGGATACAAGCACGATTTCATGGCCAACAACAGTGCAGACATTCAAACATGTTTACCTACGGGTGAATGTGTTCTGCATGCTTGTGTGGACAACCATAATAACTACCAAGGCTTAATACAAAGCAATGCATACATTTCTTTCTTTCTTTATATTTGACATTTGTTTACCAGGAAAATCCAATTGGGCAGACACCCATTTTTGGCAAAGGCCCAGGGAGAAAAGCTCTACAGTTATAAGACAAAAAATTTACATAGATATATAGCAAAGCAAAACCTATTTTAAAAATAATTTACATAGATATAAAATGAAGCAAAACATATTTTACAAAAATAAATTTAAATAGATATAAGACAAAACAAGATTTATTTTACATTTATAGAAACAATTCAAAACTTAACAGAGAAAATGCATGGCTGCATTCTATAGTTCCTTATCAAGAAACTTTTTAACGGAGAACATTACAGTGGATAACATGTTGTTAATACTAGTATAACAAGGAAGAGTTGAAAAGCACTTGTGGGATAGTAATAGTTAGAAACAGGTTTGAACTGGAATATGTGCTAAGTAAGGTTGGATGAAGAAATAGTTTGTTTTAACCAGGGCTAGTGCATGGGCAGAGTCGTGTATTGCATAAGTAGCCTTTAAGTATTTTTTTTTTAAGTGAGCAGAGTTAGAAGTAGATCTGATAGTTTGAAGAAATGTGCTCCAGGTTTTGGCTATGTGATTTGAATAAACACTCACCTGCAGTATTATTGGCTTTGATTATTTCTAGTAGAGATTTATTAGTAGAGTGTAAAACACAAGTACTGGACTAAGGTTGTAGTAAGTTTTGGAGGGTGGGGTTTTGTTTCAAGTTGGTATAGTCATCTATAATTGCATGCTTGGTATAAGATAAAATATGGGGTAGTTCAAGCCAGGAAAGTTGTTTCAAGGTTAAACAGTGGTGAGATCTGTATGTGGAATCTGTGGTGAACTTTCCAATTTTATTGTAGCAGGCTTCTAGTTTTCCTAAATCTGTTTTCTTTAGATTGGTGAAAATGGCTGAAGCATAAAGAGGTGTAGAGAGTAGGTGGGTTCTTGCAATGGTTGCTTTTGTAATATTGGTTAGAAATTGTTTGTTTCTGTATAGGGTGCCATGTTTTTTATGTACTTATTTTATTGTTTGAGATATAAGTATGTTGAATGTCATGTTATTATTAATAACAACACCTGGGAGTTTAGTTTGTAATATGGGAGAAATAGTGATATTATCTGTGGATGTGATATAGAAAACAGGAGGGGGTCTGTGTCTCTTGTGGGTTGGAAAAGCATATGTTTGGTTTTGTTTGGGTTAAGAATAAGCTGCAAATCAAATAGCCAGGATTCTACAGCAGAGAAGGACTGTTGTAATATTTCTTGAAGTTGTTGTAGTGATGGAGCAGCACATATAAGCAAAGAATTGTCTGCGTACTGGACATGGGAGGCATGATGGGTAACTGTATGCATATTATTAGTAAATATGGTGAAAAGAAGGGGACCAAGGATAGATCCTTGTGGAACCCCCAAAGTGACAGGAAGTGGACAGGAGAGATCTTGTTGCCATTTTACAGCTTGCTTGTGACCAGATAGATAATTTTGGAACAATGCAAAGGCAGAATGGCTGAGTTTTAGGTCAGAGATTACATATAGCAGTTTGTGATGTGAGATGGTGTCAGAAACTTTAGACAGTTCAAGATAGATTGATGAAACTAATTTGCCTTCATTTTTATTTTGACTGATGGTGTTGGTAAAGCTCATCAGGACAGTGATAGTGCTATGAGTGGGATGAAATCCATGCTGTGATTTGGCTAGTAAATTGTTAGTTAAGAGGTAGTCCAGAAGTTGTGAGTGTATGCATTTTTCCAGTATTTTGGACAGTGGAGGTAACTCACCAGAACTTTCCACCTATAAGCCAATCACTATATTATCTTCACTGTCCAAAATACTGGAAAAATGCATACACTCACAACCTTTGCACAAGGGGGTTATGTGTGAGATTTTCCAGATAGATGGGACTTGGTGTTTGGAGATGAAGCAGTTTATAAGGATGGAGACAGGGTAGGAGATGGCATCAGCTGAAAGTTTAAGATATTCTTCTGGTAAGTTATCACTTGCTAGGGCTGTTGGCTTAAGTCTTATAGTATCTGCTGGGACAGATTGGAAGGAGAAGGTATTGTCATCCTTGTTTGATTTTAAAGGAACTTTTGGAGGAGAAGAGCAGTTGTTTTTTGTGAGGGTAGTATTGTTTTTGGTGAAGTATTTATTAAATTGAATTGCATTGCTATCTAGAGTATTTATGGATGACGGGATTGGTCTCGGAGCTTGCCCATGATGTAGGATTTTTCTAAATCGCTGACTAGAATTCTTGTGGGTTACTCTGATGTTTTATTTGGTGTTACAATAGTATTTTTTGGTCTTGTTTGACATGTCTTTTGGCTTTGTTTCTGAGTTCTTGATATGACTGACAATTTGCTAGAGATTTGTTTTTATGTCATAGTTCCCAGGCCTTTTCTCTCAGTTTTAGTAGTGATCTAGTTTCTTTAGTTAGACATGGAGCATATTTTGACTTTGTTCTTATTGTCCTAGGTGGTGCTAGTCTCTTCCATATGTGAAGGACAGTGGAGTTGAAATACTCTGGCAGCTTCTATGGGTAAATACTTTAGTGGAGCTTAGCTACAGAAATTAAGAGTGGCTATGAAGGCTTGAGGTTTGAAATTTCTTTTATTTTGGATTTGGTGGTAGATGGCATGTTTAAAGTGGTTAATATGTTGTCAAAGTAGGCAAGTTGGAAGGTTATCACTGAGGCTGTCAGGAAGACATCCAGAGTGTAGAAAGTGGGAGGGTTTATTAATTATGATCCAATCAAAAATAGACTGCCTTTTTGATTTTTTTGTCTACTCTAGTGAGAGCTTTAATAATTTGGGTGAAGCCGTAAAGTTTAATATTGTTAGTAGGATTGTCTGAATTACACGTAAATCAGTCTATGTCAAGTCCCCCTTAATAAAAGTTTCCTGAGGCAATTTTTGATGTCCAGTGGAGGATGTGTTCTATAGTGGTGAGGTTATTTCCCAGTGGTATATTGGCTCTTACTATGACTAAGTGTTTGTTGGAATTAATTTTCAGCTTAGTAAAAAATATTTCAGCATTATTGAACTCAGGAGTGTTTTGATCTAGGGATTCTAGTATGGAGTTATTTTTAAATAGTATGGATAGTCTACCTCGTATTTTGCTCTTTCTGTCTAACCTATGTATGTTATATCCTGGAAGACTGATTTAATTGTTGCTGGTACCTGATTGCAACCAAGTTTCTATTAGTAGGGCAATGTCTAGAGAGTAGAGTGAGAGGGTGTACTTTGTTAACAACACTTCTGAGGTTTATATTTAGGAATTAGAAGAATGGATGCTTTCTGTGGTAGGTTAAATATACACTGGGGCTGTAAGGTGGATGAAAAACGGAGCTGGGTTGGATTACTAATTGGACTGGGATTTGGGTAGATATCACTCCTAAAAGTGAGCTGAGATGCTATGTGTATAATAGTGGTAAAGATTTTAGTTATGAACTTATCATACTTCAGGGAGATGTGAGGTGAAGTATGTCGTAGGAGAATAATATAGGTGGCTTCATCAATGTATGTAGTGCTGTAGACAGCAGGTGATATCATAAAGCTTTTGGGCTGTATTTGTAATAGGTAAGGGAAAGGAATAGTATGGGAGGATAATGGAATGTCTAGATGAATATGGTAAGAGGTTAGATGAGCAGCTAATTAGAGATCTGTGAGTATTGTAGTATATAAAGGTAGTGTTTTGTTATGATAGTGTGAGTATATAATAGAATAAGTTAAAGTAGGAGGAAAAAGCTAATGTCTACTATTGTTCTATTTATATGCAGAAGTAGTAGAGAAAAAGAAATAAGGAGAGTTATAACAAGTTTTATATTTGTTAGGTGGAGTGTAGGGATGTGGGAGATGAATTAGTGAATAATTAGTGAAATAGTTAGGGGCTGTATATGGAGAGCAGTGTGATTGAGAGGAAGTACTGGTTTGATTGGTTGTAGGAAAGCTGTGGGAGTGGCTTGATGAACATAAATGTAGGTGTAGTGGGGGTGGGTGATATTTAGGGGTAGGGTAGGGGAATGGAGTGAGCATGAGTGAATTGAGGGTAAACAGAGCAGGCAGCACCTGGTTTTGAAAAACTCTGCAAAAGGAGAACTATCAGTAAGGTAAAAATCAAAGAATATATGTGTTTGAATAAATATGTCGGAGGAAGGGGATGATAATGTGGAGAAGCTATATTACAGTAAAGTGTTATTTCTGTAGTTCAGTATAAACCAGTGCAAATCAGTGGTATGAGAGGTAAAAACAGAGGGCTACTTGTTGTAAAATAGTTCAGTAAAACTTAATGCACAAAGAAAAGTAAAAGCGGGACATAGACAAGTGTGGCAGTAAACTAAAGAAATATAAGAAGTTAAATAACTAAAATTATTATGCTTGAAGTCTAAGATACTGAGTTGTTTGGGCATATAGAAAGGAAAGTCATGTCTTCAAAACTCATGCTATGCTGTGCCTAGGAATAAACACACTATGCTATTATCACAGGCAGTTAAGTACTATGATATTCCACTAGCATGCTTTGTGTTTGTGTGTATTTACCTACTATAAGAAAGTGTAGTCAGTAAACTGTACTGTATACGCCTGTTTTAGGCATACAGAATAAATGTGCTGATAGTGATCAGCAATGGTACATAGAATGAATTATAAATAATTATGCAGCAGAAGTGTGTGTATTTAAAAGAGCCACACACATGGATTGTAGGAATGAACACAGGGGGAGAGGACATGTGAAACTTGGTAATGTACACTAGATAAGGGCATGTCAATGTATGTATACCACAAGGACAAGTCAGTTGTAGCATGAACAGTAATCACATATCTATATAATACATTATGTACTGCTGATTACACCTCCTGTGCTGCTATAGTCATAGCATCATGCAGTTATTGTATATTATGTAACTGTCACATAAGATGACATATCAATGGAAAAGACATTTTGTGATATAAGTATCCTGACATGATCACTAGAGATGACATTTATCAAGGAAAGCATATAGAATAGAGGTAGGTGCATATTTTAAACATGTGTAAAATGATTTATTTGAATATGGATGTAATGTCAGCATAGGTCTTAACCAAGCAGGACACATAGCAACAGGCTCATAGACAACAGTAGATAGAGGCAAGCATGACCATGGAAAATAATCAGAAGTACACCACTATTACTCTATGTCACTGACAGAACATGTGTGATTGTGAGTTCTTATACATGGTCATGCAAGAACACACTTGTACAACTGTCATGATTTGTCAGTAATCTGTAAGGGGAGTCAAGCACACCTTCCCCAAAAATTAACATCTTTAGGAGGTGTTAGGAAGGACACTCTTACATCTGTAGCTTAAATTATGAGCAATCCTGGCTAGCTGACAGGTTTGCATGGCATGCATATGCCACAATCCATACCTGCAAGAATATAACCCATGCCATCAATGCTGTCAATCAGCTTTGTATTTACTGTGTGCATGACAGGAACATGTATCACACATGCATCATGTATAACACCTTGAAGGGAGTTCTGCACTATCAACTCCTAATGGTTATGCATTAAAAACAATGCGTAGGTATGGCCAATAAGTTGCATGGGACCTCACTGTGTCAAATGTGATGAACTTGAGCAAATCATCCCTGGAAGATGTGTTGGGAGGTACATGCAAAATGGTGCATTCTACTCAACTATTGGTGTGATGAGGGTTGAGAACAATGGAACTATAATGCCCTTTGATGAGGATGTCCTGCACATACTCAGGAGTTGTGCTACATACAAGGGATTAGATACCACTGTGAGCACAAGCTGGTGGATGTTCCACATATTTACCTAAGTGCACAGGTATCATGCACTTGGTCTCGTTATAGGAGTGTACCGTCTATATTGTAGGTATCTTGTGCATTTGCTTTCATAAAGGAACTAATCCCCTTCATCTACTGTGCCCTCATGATGCAGTGGTGTGCAGCACAGTGGTGCAGCAGTTAACATTTTCACCTCACAGCAAGAAGGTCTCCAGTTAGATTCTTAGCTGGGGTGTCTTCCGTGTGGAGTCTGCATGTCCTCCATGCATTTGTGTGGCTTTCTTTCCTCTGGGTGCTCTGGTTTCCTCTCACATTCCAAAGACATGCATCTGGAATGTTTCTCCCCAGGCCTCTGCTGAAAATGGGCTCTGTCCCAGTAGGACTTTCCTGGTAAACAACTGTTAAATAAATAAATAAATAAATAAATAAACCATGAGAATGCCAAGTAATTACATCAGTTGCACAACATATGCTTATATGTGTTGCATGGGAAACCTGTGTTTGAGTGATCTGATGCCATATAGGGACACAGTACAAATCACTTTTGGTGGCTCATACAGAAGATTTCCTGACACAAATGCTAATAGTAACACAATGGTACTGCTGACCACCTCAATAATCCTTGGGAATAGCAACACAACTGCACATACAATGAATTCCACAAGGTTGCAATTAAATTAAATGTTATATTTATGTGTATATCACAGCATTACAACATGTGAATGAAACAAGGGTTATGTGTCCATGTACTCAGTATGAATTTATATTGATGTCTGTCACAGAGAATTGAATGATGGTAGGTAGACACATGCACACCTGTGCCATACTGCAAGTGTCACTGTGATAGTGGAATGAAAATTGTATACAATGCTGATCTGCTCCTCTGCAACAACACATGTCCTAATAAGCCAACAATATACATAAAACGTTATCATATCATGCCAACAGTTCTAAGGAGGCATATTATTACAGCTGTTGTAGAAGGAGCATGTAATGAAATGGCAACAGTGACCATCAATACATTATCTCATATCAGAGATTGTAATACCCTCTTGTAGCCATACTGTACATCCACACCTTAACATAGCACATGTCAATGACAGCAACGTTGCTCATAGGGTCATAGGATATAATTAAGCTAATGGCCAACATTACATAAGATCCTAGCCACTATTATACCATTTAAAACAAACTCCTTATATCTATGTGATGGAAAATAGTAAGACTATTGTGTGTATTTGTTGGATTGCATTACATCCTGCCACTGTCCATATGGGATTAGTGCACCACACTATGGCAGAATTACCAATCACACATGCAGTGGTCTGGAGATGACTTGTAGAGGCTTATGGAAGAACTCTGCTTCACGATGTGTATATGTATATTTGACAAGGGCACATCTTCCATTCCTCTGTAGGAAGGATGCCACATGGCCAGTGGAAACAAGAGGATGGTGGGTGCATGGGGCTATGATAAAGGTTGACCTAAGTGGTAGTGAAATGAAGAGCGAATTCAAAGATCATGCAATGATCATAATGTAACACCATCCACACACAAAACAGTACACTGCTCATGATTTGAACATTACACCTGTGTAGGTATAGAATATGAATGCCACGCAATGTTACACTAGCACCACCACATATGTCTGACAGTCACATTGCACTTTATGGAGTAAGATAGCATCATTGTATGCTGAGAAGAACACGTTGGGAGGAGTGTCTGACATGAATGTGGAGTCACATATCTGTGTAAAATTGCCTCAAAAATAATATTTGCATGTATACACACTCAGGTTGCCTGCTGTCAGACAAGAATCCCTATGTAGTTGGGAAAAGTAGCTTGAGAACATAGTACTTAATGTTACTGCTACAACACATGTTTTGTCTTGAATACTGTCAAGAGTGCACATTATACAGGATGACATCATCAGTGTATGTTACAGGAAGATGTTTGGAGGAGGGTCTGACATAGTTGTGGACTCACATGTCATTCTAAAAATTATCACCATACTGTTTGATGAATGCACACACAAACCAGTTGACAGCAGTGAGAGTAGAACCCCTACCTCTTTTATTTCCAATGTGTGGGTATACTTTGAGAAACAGCTTGTCAAAGTAGATGCAAAAAGCTGTAAGGAATGCATGTGGCAGAAATGAGACATATGCAGCTCCCAGTATGTTGTGCACATTACACACTTGAATTCTGACATACCGACACAAATTTTTGTGTTCATATTTGTCACACATTAATACATGTATAAGACAATGAATGTCTATTGTCGTTATAAAGGTGCATATGTTATGAAACAAGTTTTGTTATTTATTTCTGTAGTGTAGTTGACATTTTGGAACAAGTTCTGACATACCAAGTTTCAAGTGCATATGTACAGGTAACACATGATATGTGCTCAGTCATTAAAAAGTGCCTTCCCTTTGGTTGTGTTTTTACATTGATTTTAATGTGATGAACACTAACTTGGCAGTAAAATAGCTAATGCATGCTAATAAACATTTTCTATACATACCTCTAAACCTCTCCATCAAAAAATCTGAACAAAGCCAAAAATAATGGGGGAAAAAGGTCCAAAAATAGGGACAGATTTTAAATATTGCTCCTATAAACTTAGAAAGTTGCTAGAACAATGTGTTTTGCATTACTATATATTGCCTAAAGGATATAAAATCTGAAACTCAAATGTCTGTCATTATTCATTATTATTTAGTGATTTCTATCCTCAATGATTTGCCAGACAACCACAAATTTTATGAGGCACAGACCACAAATATGAAGCAAAAATCTGGGCATTATGCAAAAATCTGTACAATTGAGAGGTATGTTTCCATAGCACACTGCCGAGCAGCTGGTTTGCGCATGCAAGATGCACATTTAAATACTCCTGTTTGAATTTGAGAAGTACTTATCCATATTGACTATAGTAGACACAGCTAACAGATACTATGGTATTCATAAGTAGTTCATATCAGAAATGTTGTGCCATAAATTTTATAACCTTAAAAACGTATTTATACTGCACTCCCCATTTGTGCATAGTTAAGTGATGTGCAAATGTGAGTTTCTGCTTCACAGAGAAAATTATGCAAATTCTATTGATTTCCTTTCCTCAGTGCAAATATGTGAAGTGGAAAGTTGGGTAAGGAATGTAGTTATGTCAGGGTCAGGTAAGATGGGTAGGTGAGGAAGGGGATGCAGACAAACAGGACAAACTAGACAAGAGACAGGGATGGTGAGGGATACAATAGGTTGGGAATATCAGATGCTCATGCCCATCAAACATGGAGACAGTGAGAACCTAGTCCATACGCTACAAACTCTCATCACCGTTCCCCTACTCAGCTTGCTGTTGGAGTGCTTGACATTTTCTTTTGCCCAGCACTGCAGATGCATTTTCCCCATCCAGCTGATGGGCACACCAGTGGTGCTCTCCATGACCTCACAAACTGTGCCTGGCATCCTTTGACATGACAAAATCACCACCTCTGCCAATACTCCCAGTAGGTACCACTGTACCAGCTGCTGACATAATGCTACTGCTACAGAGAGCCCAGGTAATGCAGGGGCTACAGAGACAGTACTACCAGGGTGGGTCCCAAATGTGTGGGCATCAGTGCAGCAGCCATTGGAGGGGCGACAGGCTAAGCCACACTAGTTGCCCTACCTTCCTGTGCTGTAAATCGTTTTGTGACTTTTCAGAAATTTATGACATCAGAACATTGTGACCACACATACAAAAATAGAAACGAGAGAGCTAAGGGGTGGGGTAAGAGACAAAAAAAGATAATTAGTACCATCATATGTGACATACAGTAAATTAGTATGATATAAATTAAATATAATTTTTAAAAACTACAAACTATGACTGATGTTTGGTCCAAGTAATCCTTACAATATGTATATATTGCACATATACTTGATCAAATAATACATATTAAGTTAACAGCATGGCATGTCTGATAATTTTGTTGAAATTATTATGTAATATTTTTTAATTATTTTACTATATATTGGTTACCTGTGAGATTTGAACCTACAACACCCAAATGCACTATTACAACTGACTCCTACAGCTGGCTTGAGCTACAGACTGAAACATGCATGCTTGATTTTGCAGTTAAGATATGCATACTTAATTTGCTAATAATGTATACAAGAGCAATACTTTAGTTAATAATAATATTTTCTGCTGTATACTTTACAATCTCCTTGCTTCTCTTAGTCTTTCCAAATGATCAGCTTGTCCATCCCTGTTCACTGCTATCCCCTGGGTGGCTGTAAAAGAAAAAAGGGGAGAAAAAGAGCAAAGCATTATACATACAAGTCTTAGTTACATCCAGCTTTCTATATAATTTAAATTATCTTTATCTGTATGCTTACACAACTGTGGGATGTCAGCAGTCCTAAACTCATCCAGCCACTTGTTGACTTATGCCTACTTGCACCTTTTCTGGTTGTTATAGTGGTGCCTGCATTGCTCTCCAGTACATGGAATGCCAGTCACACTGTAGACAGCCTTGGCTAAATTATTCCAGGTCTCTGATTTGTAATGAGACCTGGTATAGTCCTCCTGCAGTAGCCTATAGCTGTGGCAAGGAGTCCAGTGAATATTCTGGACTACTCTACACCCCATATTTGAGCCCTAAATTGGACACCTTCCCTTCTAGCTCCTGCAAGTCCATGCAGGACAAACAGCAACAGTTTGAGTATTTTCCCACCAATACATGATATCACATGCTAGTGTGCAAACCTGAACAACCATGCCAACTGTGTTTTCTCAATGTTAAGTGGAGATCAACAGTGCCAAATACAGAGGAATGCAGTTTATGAACTAGGAAGGGTAATATGACAGTTGGTATAAGTTTTTGGTTTGCATGCTGTTGTTGAGTTACCTTTGCAGACATGCATTAGGGTGTAAATTTTATGACTTGACACATATTTTGTGTCATTACATACTGATAAAAGTAAATTCAAATCTATGTGAAATAGACAAAACATTTTCTTCCACATAAGTATTTTTTTATCTTTGCCACAGAGTAAGTGCTTGTCAGACATGATCATTAATTATATATATACATAAGAGAGTGAGGGGTTAACCAGGCACATGCAAGACCTGACAAGGTCCTGGTTTATACATTCATGTATGCATGACTATCATTGAAGTATGAAGTCCACCCAAGGCCAGAAAAGACAATTATGATTACAGAAACATTATTGTCAGTATACCCTTAGTCACACATATAATTCATATGCGGTCCAGTGCTATACATAGTTATTGCTATTTATAACTATGTTTACATTGTTATTTTTTTTAATTGAGTGGAAAAGTATTAATAAAACTGGGAGTGTGCTAAATTTGAACCATGGTTCACTTGTATTGTGAGCAATAACTGTTACCAGTCGCCACAAAGCAGGTTGGGCTACAGATTAATTTTTTATGGTCATTACTGTGCAGAGTACTCATTGCATCTGAGACCTTGTTTGTCAAACCTGCTCATTAGTTACACATATACATTAAAGAGTTTAGTGTTTATCCATGTATGTGTATGACATGAAAGTTCAGAAAATAAATCTCTAATTGTAGAACCATAATTCTACTGATACACACAGTTATGCATTTAATATATATCTGATATCCTGTGTATGCTCAATGCACCTGCTAAGGACAGTTATTTCTATGAGTAATTATTTCTCTAATGTTAATTTTTATATGCATGGAGGTGAGCAATATGCAATGAGATAAGCAGAGTCTAACATGGATTATTATCATAAAAAGTATTTATTACTTTTTACTAGTGACAGCTAGATGTGGGACGTGTGTATTCTGGATGACAGATTCACTGCAGGTAAGGTAGTTTTAATTGCTGTTTTGCCTTTTCCCTCCCTACCACTAATCATTCACATTTGCAATCCATTAACAACTATCACTGAAATAGTGCCTACACTGTGTTTACACCTGTTTCACAAAGTCAAAAGATTGGAATTCAGCAATTCTAATGAGCTCACACTTCATTTGCATCTTCACCTTGCTCTAAGGCCTGAATCTACATTATAAAAAAGTAACCATGTTGCTAGGGAACTTGAAGGTCAGGAGAGTTATGAATGTAGAGAACACAGACAATTGCTAGTAATTTGGATTTATCTGCACAGAAGCTTTCTGATTTGATAAGGTAGGACTATAGTTTTCAAGTACATGCTACAATTGTTCACATGCTACAAGGGAAATATTTTATATATATGCATTAGAAAATGGAACTTTTATCTGTATGCACTTCTTAAAAGTTCACTATTGGCATAGGCATTTTTGTCAAGCATTTTTACTTTCTAAGATAGACAGCCTTATTAGCTTCCATTACAAGTGTTATTGTTACAACTGTTTATCTTACATTCCTGTATTTTATTTTGGTCAAATATAATCCGCAGGATTCAGCAATCTCTTCATGGTGTGCAGGAATAGTGCCAGAGCTGCTGTACGCAATATGGCCGACGAGCGATCCAGGAATGAGCTCCCAGGATGTGCACGAGCGCTCCTACACTACTCCTGCACAGGCATCACTGCTATATGCTAATTACCCCATTTGCTGGTGAAAACTATGCAAATTAGGTGAATCAGTGATCCAGGAAGCAGGCAGGCGTCTGTGCAGGAATAGTGTAACCTGCAGAAATGTATTCGGTTACTAACCAAATACATTTCTGCAAATTACAAAATGGAGGCATAACAGCTCCAAAGAAAGCATGTATTCAATGTGGCAGGCATGCCACTGGCCAAATATAGGGCCATTGGCATGGGGAAATAGTTGGAAAATAATAAAAAATAACTTTTTTTTTTGGCCGATTTTGTCCGTTTAAGCATAGGGCAGCGGTGTGCAAATGGGATTGGCCTGAAAATATGAAAAAAGTTGGAAATAAGCTTCTAAACTCAAATCAGCATTTTGCCATGATTGTCAATGGCATGCATAAGACAACAATAACAGTGAATAGTGGTTGATAAGGGGGTAGGCCCAGTGTGAGTGTGGTAGCTATGAATTAGCATTCTGTTTTATGCAAATGATGGGACTGGTACAGAATCAGAGAATTCCTCTCAGTGTTAGCTTGCACTCAACCATGTAGGTGCAGCAATACCATGGTATAAGTATAAGAGGTAAATTACCTCATAAGGGGGAGTGTCATGCACGCTGTAAGCTTATTGGAGATCTGTGGCTGATGTTCGCCCTTAGCTAAGCACAGCTAAAGAAGGTGTGTATGTCTGAGGCTGCCTAGCAGTGTTTACATTGCCTAAACTGGTGTGTGTGCCACAAACTAGGTTTTAAACCAAAAAAAAATCCCACAGGAAATAGCAGCTCTGTTTACATCTGAGCACTGGGAATACACGACACACCTCTGGGCTTAAACAGGAAAGCAATGGGAAGGGAAAACACCAGTAGGAAGGCAATCAAGGAGAATTAGCATAGCTGGCAGGTGAAATGTATCATAATCAGCCAATTACACAGGCAGCAGCCCAGCCCAGCACATTGCTATAAACTATGCAAACACCTTTCACTCTTTTTTTTCTCACAAACACTAAACCACGGGTGTACACAGATGGGGAAATTTACCTGACAAAAGTAACAAAATTTTAGGGACTGCTGTTGCTCTCATACATCAATATGTGGAAGAGACTGAGGGTGATGAGGATGTGAATGCTGATGACCAACCCACAGTGAGGAGGAGAAGACTGTACAGACCCAGGGTAACTAAACAGGGGCTACATGAGCCGGAGATAGTGGAGTGCTATAGGGTGGACAGGGACATTTTACAGCAAATTGTTGACATGTGCCAACCACGCCACACACACAGAACCAGCAGAGGGGAACCCATCCCAGTGGACACCAAGGTATGTGTAGGGTTAAGAATACTAGCCACAAGTACTTTCCAAAGGCCAACTGGGGATATCATGCAGATCTCACAGGCATCAGCATCCAGGGTACTCCACCAATTCCTGGATGCCATGTCAGCACATGCCGGTCAGCACATCAGCACATATATTTCCTCAACACCTGTGAGGCATTGACCAGCAATATGCAGCTCTTCCGCCAAATAGCAGAATACCCTGAGGTAGTTGATGCTATAGACTACATGCACATACACATCAAAGCATCACCCAGCAAGCAGGGTAGGGTCTACATAAACCACAAGGTCTTCCTCTCCATCAGCTGCCCAGTCATGCAAGCTGCTCAGAGAATTATCTTCAATGTGTGTGCTGGCAGCCCTGGAAGCTATCACAACTCCCACATCTAGCATATGACACAGCTGTACCAGAAATTTGTCAGTGGGGACATCCCATATGGCCACCTAGTGGAGGATGCTGGTTATGCACTGGAGCTGTTGCTGATGACACCCATCAGAAATGTACACACACCCAAACAAGAACTCCATAATGAGGCACATGCACAAACCAGAGTCATAACAGAGTATGCTTTTGGGATGCTCAAGTCACGGTTCAGCTGGCTGGACATATCTGGTGGAGCTTTGCAGTACTCTCCAGCTACATGTGCACAAATGTTCATTATATGCCATGCTAAACAATATGATCCTGCAGAAACAGCTACAGCAAGAACAGCACGGGGCAGGGCCACACAGCCCCCCACCATTGCCAAGGTCATCACAGGCACAGAGGGACTCAGAGGAGGAACAACTTGAGCCTGCCCATGTAGGCAGAAGGAGGCATGCTCAGTATGCCCAGGCTTTGGCAAAGAGGCAACGAATGGCACATACACTGACATGGTAGGGACCCAGGAAATGATACCTCTCTCTGACTCGTGCATACAGTAAAAGGGATGGCAAACTTGACACTAGCTGTACTTTACCATGTATAGGGAGTGTACTATGTGCATCTGACATACTCAGCCCTCCAGCAACATCCTCAATACTGGCACAGCCACAAGGTTAGTCACTCTTCCTGTCAATTGATAAATGGAGTAGTATGTTCTGTTAGATGTATCTATGGTATGGATGTGAGCATGCAAGGGAATCAGGTGGCTGAATGGGATGGCAGCAGATAGTGGACACCTATATGGGCAGCATGAAATCCATAACAAATACTGGTGTCAGAAAAGTAGGCAGTACTAGACAAGGTGACAAATCCCACTGCAGTACATGTGGTGGCCCTAATATGTGTCCATAGGACACACACATGCATGTCAGTGAAGTTCACATATCCAACACCAGCCTCAGCCAGCAGGACAGGTGTAGATGACCATAAAGAAAAGCTGTGCTAAGGCCACCAATTGATGGCAATGGTGAACAGCCCCCCTCCAGACTGACACAGACAGATTACAACAGGTCTGGCAGTTGTATGTTAGTTCTGAGGGGTAAGAAGTCTAAAACTGAAATGCAGGTCAATAAATCTAAGATCTGTCTTCTACTGATATGCCTCTAGTCTGCATGATAGGTTAGAATACAAAACAAAATGGAAGTCAACAGAGTACCTGAAATACCAGTACAATCATCGCAAATATTTACAGTTGCCAGGTGTGCCCCCACCAATCCTATGTAGAAATGCAGTAAAATGTACATATGGGTTTAATAACAGTGGAGCACAAATTACCTGAGCTGGCCCAATTTACAGGATAGATTATTGCATGTGTACAATATGCAGGAGTCTGTGTGTTAGGTTGTAGTATGTTTAATATTGTGTGGAAGTGGTCAGCATGTAGGCATGGAGAGTTGTGTCTCAGTGGCCTATGGCCAGTACTGTTAATGACAGGGCCATGTTCCAGCAACTGCAGTGTCAACCACAATGCATCTCAGCAATACCCATGTCAGTAGTCATTCATACTCATATCCAGATGTCAATATCTGTCACCATCTGAAAGATGGACATGCAATGAATGTGGGCCCAGACATACACACAGTACACAGGTGGAAGTACCCTAGACAGAGTACATAAAATGTAACTGTCAACTGCACACACCTTTGGAATTGTACATACAGGTTAGCAGCACATTAGTTGTCTGTGTAGTATGTGATACAGATGTAGTCTGGCCAATCACTGGCAGACCACAAAAGTTACAGTTATGAAGTACTGAGAGACTGCATATGTCCCCACACAAGGCAGCATAAGGGAAATATCCCAGGTATTGCTGTGAGTGAGCTGCAAGAACCTTCCATATCACACATACACTCAGCTCACCCCCCACCATCAGCCACAGGTTCATCACAGGTCATATTCCTGTTGTCAAGAATGAGTACAGGATGACCCCCACTTCTGTATGCAAATATCCACAGAATGCAGCATGATGAAGAGGTGTCCCATGCAGGTGTGTCCCTAGCTGTAAGCAGCACCCTGTCAGCATACAGACCAATGTATTAATATGGACAGGAACTATTGACATTATCACCTCGCACACTTACCCTGTCACCCCAGAGGAACCCAGTGGTTTGCAGCCTGGGAATGTAGGAGTGACAGAATGCACTGGCCTTCTACAGATGGACTGCATCACTACCAAATGCCCTAAAGTCCACTGCCAAAGGCCTGGGCCTCACCCGTACTGTCAATGTATGTTATCACATGAGGTCCCAACTAACAACATAACACAGTCCACAGAACACAAATGCAAGGCCATGCTGACAAATCCCAGTAGCATGCCCACCATGTCCTACTGCATAAACTGTGGACCAAGCCCTAAATACTGCTGGGATGAAGGGACAATGACAGGGATACGTCTCAGATATTGCTCACATAATGTTAGGAAGAGGATAGAATAACAGAGGGGGGTGTAGAAGCATGGACTTCATGGAGTGTGTGAAGTCTGAAACTATGATATGTGCCCATACTACCACTGCCTGCAAACCCAGTAATGGGTGGCTACAAATCTGCTTGTAAACCACAATGTTAAAGGGAACTGACCAGATATATGAGCTCTGCCTCTGGGTAACCTGGGTGAATCTGTACAGCTGAGAGGTATGGTCACAGCAGAATATGGCCATTCTGTTATGTCGATATCTGTACAAGCAGGGGATCCTCAGCCACCAAAGTAACAAGGTGCTGGACCATTTACACAGACCCATCAGCAAGTGTCTGCAGCTACCCCTCCAGAATGGCATGAGTCTGCAAGAATATGTAGGCTACAGACCACAATACTGGACACAGCTTCATTCATCTTGTATTTCCCAGGAAATGTCTGTGAACAAATAAGTATATATGCCAGTAGTTGATGACATAAGATATCACAGTGTAAAACAGTACATATGTCTGAATATCTCTGCTAACACCAACCATGTAACACAAGCAGAACAGACACAATAGTTACAGTATCCCACTATGGTTCGCGAATTGTGAATCCATATCATCAACCTATCTACAGATATCCTTTAGAAACAGGTTGCTAGCTGTAGCTGTAGAACACCAAATCTTGGACTGGAGTACAACCTACCTGAAATGGATTTACACACTCAGTACAGAAGGTCATACTGGACATGCTCCTACACTTAGAGAAATGAAGCCCATGTCTGACAACACAGTGGACTATACATATCTGTCAGTTGCAGATGTCTGTGCACACACACCTCATTGTACAGCATTCATGCTTTGCAAACACACTGGATAGGAATACTCACACATATCCAAGGCCAACACATCTATAGTGTCTGTGGTGCTTGTGATAACTGTGTAACACAACAGTACACATCAGTATTCATCTAGCGTTTGTATACCCAACCCTGTCAAATGTATGGTCCATTCACACACACTGCACTTTCCATTGCCCATGTCAGCACTCCTGCTGATGCCAGTCACCTTGAAATAACCCTCTGGCAAATTCTAAGCCCTATAGGTTGTGTGGCACTTGCAATATGTGTGTAATAATGTAGTGTAGAAAAATAGGTAGGAGTTCTAATACCAAACATGGCAAGTGTGGGTGGTCATATGTTTTATATATATATATATATATATATATATATTTATATATATATATATATATATATATATATATATATATATATATATATATATATATATGTGTGTGTGTGTGTGTGTGTGTATATGTGTGTGTGTGTGTGTGTGTACATATATATATATGTGTGTGTGTGTGTGTGTGTGTGTGTGTGTGTGTGTGTGTGTGTGTGTACATGCATACATATATCTACAAATGTATATATATATATATATATATATATATATATATATATATATATATATATCCATAGCCTTGTTATGTGTAAACATGAGTGTTATATATACCTTCCCAGATGTATCTCACCATATTTATCTGATATGTGTATATATAGATATAAAAAACATGGCTGATTCAGCAATATTCTCACTTACAAGTACTAAACAATTGTAGTAGTCAAAGCAGTTTTTCTCTACTATTCAGTATGTTCATAGGTTGGTTCTAGGCTATTGGCCCTAGGGCCTATACAAGCCTTGCCATAACAATTCCCAGGCTATTTCTTCCCACAGTATTTACTTCCTTGGACCCCTGTCTAGCAGGGCAACTGATGTGATCCTGGAGTGAAATTCATATCTCCCATCTAGTCATCAAGGTTCCTTTTGAAGAGGGCCAAAGAGGTGCTCTGCTTGAACTGTATGGGCAGTCTATTCCAGAGTCTGGGGAGTCTCTGAGTCAGGAACCTATCCCTCCAGCATGTTTTGTTCATTGTGATGACAAGGTTTAGATCCATGGAGGGAGCATGTCTCTCTCAGGTATTGGGATTTCTTTAAGTGTAGCATGTCCAGCAGCTCTGGGTTTGACATGGCCTTTTATGTTAAGCAGAGATCGCCTCTGAGTAGACGATATGTGACAGAGTATAGGTGGAGTTTTTTTAGATGGTTAGCATAGGGCATCTCCTTTAAGTCTGTGATTCATTTATTGAGGTATTTCTGTGGCATTTCCAGTTGTTGCAGATGTTTTGAGAGGTACATACGCAACGGGCATTGTATTCTATAATGGATCTAATGAGGGATGATTACAGTGCGACAATGGCCTCCTTTTTTCCTGGTGAAAAGCCCTTAGTGATGAGATGTGCCACATAGAAGGATTTCCTGACTGTTGTGGTGATGTGGTTAATGAAGATGAGACCACTGTCCACATGTGTCTCTTATCACACTTTCAGTGTTTAGTGTACTGCCACCTATGTGGCAATTCATGGGTACATGTTTTTCCCAAAGGGCATAACTATACATTTTTTGTTATTGAGCTTGAGCCTATGGCTCTGGCACCAAGCATCTGTTTCTATAAGGCCCTTTTGTAGAATATCCTCATAATTTGGGGATTCAATATTGGCTCCCAGTTTGAAGTCATCTGCAAACTTTGTTAGCCAGAGTCCCTTAATCTTGGCCTGTACTTCAGAGAAGTAGATATCAAACAAGAGCAGTCCCAGGACTGAACCCTGAGCTACTCCACTTGTCACTTGTCTAGAGCTGGATTTGGAGTTGGCTACTTTTACAGTGTGGGCTCTGTCAGTAAGCCAGTTGGCGACCCATAGAGTGATGTAGGGATTAATACTCAGCTTAGTAAGTTTATCTAAGATTCCAGAGTGGGGGATGGTGTTGAAATCCTTGGCGAGGACCAGATAGGCCACTTTACCCTTGTTCACAGCTCTGGAGACTAATTCGAAGAAGTCAATCAAGTTCAGGAGAAAAGATCAGCCCTTCATGAACCCAAACTGCATGGGGTCCAGTGTTTGAAGGTTGCCAATGTCTTTGTTTATAAGTTCCATGATAATACGTTCCATGGCCTTGCAGATCAGGCTTATCAGACTGATGGGGCAGTAGTTCCCGGGATCCAAGGTGGATCCCCCTTGTGAAGTGTGTGTGTGTGTGTGTGTGTGTGTGTGTGTGTGTGTGTGTGTGTGTGTGTGTGTGTGTGTGTGAGTGCGTCATCAGTATCCTGTGTGGAGGTTGTTGTATTTGTGTAATAACAGGATTCATTGTGGGGTGGGCTTTTGTCCAGCTTACAAGGACAAACGATTTCAAACACCAGAGAGGCTGGTGTAGAAATTCCATAGCCCTACATGTGACATTATGGATTGGTGATTGATATTGGCAATCCTTCTATTACTCAGAGAACACTCTCCACCCATGTCTCATACACAAACACACTTGACTAGGCAACAACCACTACATTGGTAGTTCCCTGCATATTGCCTCACAGATAGCAACAACAGTGTGATTGCAGTGGATTACATGCCTGTTAACCACAACAGTGCCACTGACGTCAGAAAGTACTTTGATGTGTTACATCTCTTGACTGTGTGTGTTATCCAGCAAGTAAAAGGAAATGGTACCCTGTTACATCCCCAAACTAGGCAAATAAGTGCTTACAGTGGCCCTTTTGCTATGTTCCCCATTGGACACCTGCAACAACTGTAGAGTCTGCAAACTTAACTCACAAAGGTAATACTATGCCTTATACACACATGCCCTGCATGGACAGATGCCACTAACTTCACTGAATACCTGTATCATGCTGTCAATGTAGCTGCAAGCACAACCTCAGTTACATAGCCAAGTCTCACAAAATGAGGTCAGAAATGCTACATCAGAAGATAACAATCTGTCCACACAACATGCCCCAGAGACCTCAAGTACACTTCCACATGTCAAAGAACATGTGTGTGAGACATGTGCACAGCCCAAACACTGTCCATGTTATGGAATATAGATCACATACATGGGAAGCAGTGCACATCACTGACGACCCTCAATAGTAACCCAGATGAGTAGATGGTGAATACAATACATACCCCTGGGGACCACTCAAGGGACTACACCCCTGACCCACACTGGAGACTATTGCCATGTGGCTAATGCCAAGGTATTCCCTTTGCCTTGCCTTGTGCAGCCTTCAGGCCCATTCACCTACTACACACCTGTGAAGCAATTAACCTATGCATCTCAGTACTGGCAAGTGTGTGTGTGTGTGTGTGTGTGTGTGTGTGTGTGTGTGTGTGTGTGTGTGTGTGTGTGTGTGTGTGTGTGTGTGTGTGTGTGTGTATGTGTGTTTGTGTGTGTGTGTGGAGATGAATGACTTTGAAGCCATTCAAACTTACTACACCTCCCATTGCCATACTTTAGCACACCTGCTGATGTCATTCACCTTGAAATAACCCTTTGGCAATATTTCATCCTATAAGCTCTGTGGCACTTGTCATAACTGCATAATAATGTAGTGTAGCAAACTAGTTAGGTAGGAGCTCTAATCTTGATCCTGCCAACTGTGATAATGTCTGTGTTTCTCTGGAAAAGTGTGTGTGTGTGTGTGTGTGTGTGTGTGTGTGTGTGTGTGTCTTTGTTGACACCAGATTTTGTGGACATTCAGTTACTACACTTCCCTTACCTCTCCTTTAGCACTGTTGCTGATGTCACTCAACTTCAACGATACCTTTGGACAGTTCTTTAATATGTAAGCTCAGTGGCGTGCGCAATAACTGCATAACACTGTAATAGCAATACATAGGTAGGGGTATGAAACTCAGTACTGGTAAGTATGTATGTCATCAGTATCCTGTGTGGGTGTTGGGGTGATTGTGTAATGACACAATCCATTGCAGTGTGGGTTTTGCTACATCACCATATTGTGGATCTATATGTCCCAATGTCTACATTAAAAGGCCAACAGTTTTCAAACACTGTAGAGGTTGTTGTAGATAATCCTCAGCCATAAATGTGTGCAGCCATGTGTAATTAATATGTAACAGCTTGGATTAGTAAACAATATAGGCAACCGTTATAATACCCAGATACCACTCTCCATCTACGGATCATACACAAACACGCTTGGCTCTTACTCTCTTCCTCCTTTCCTTTCTTACTTGGTCTCTGTCTCTGTCTCTGTCTCTCTCTCTCTCTCTCTCTCTCTCTCTCCCTCTCTGATGGATGTGGAAAAGTGCATCTGTTTTGCATAGTCAGCAGTTTAGTTTTGTAAGTAATGCTCATGATCAGCTGATGGCCTGCGCACAGATTGCAGTCCCCCACTTGCTAACTGCATGTGAAACAACTGTGGTATCATTCCTATAGCCAATTACATGAAAATGCACTCCTATAACTAAGCACTTCATGTGTGTGTTGGCACATTTCCTTCATTGTGAGCAGGATTTAGTGTCTGACAAACCGCATCACAGAGGGTAGTTGGAAATATCTCTTACAACATACACTGTGGAGACAGGTCAACAAACAGGAGAGGGATGTTCCAGTCATGGGGACAGAATATAAGTATTGCTGTTCTACATTTGAAGTAATGTTGGTTTAACAGGGTTTGCATGGATGTGGCTGTTTTATATGATTTAAAGTCTGGCATGACAGTGTTATGTGGTTGAGGAAACTCTCACCTGTAGGGCTATCTGCAGACTAGCCAGAGTTTGGAGTCTTACATGTGCTGTGTTACTCACACATTTACTATCTTTAGAAATGCAGTAGCATACTCTGTTGATTGCATCTGTACATGGTGACATCCATGTGAGTTACTGATTTCATATCCCTCAGAAGAGATATGTCACAACAAACCTTGTTACACCAGAAATTTTCTCAGTTTATCAAAGCAATTATGTTTGTGCCTCTGTCCCCCAAGTCTGTCCCCCTTTGTCCATATGTCACGCAGTAAGAGGTGCATATGTACAGTATATCATTATTTACTAACATCATACGTGATAACAAGCCAGTGAGATATCAGACTGCTAGACATGTTATGTATACTTGACCTTATATTTGAGGACAAAACCTGGGCATTCTGTTGTAGTCTGTACAGTAGTGAGGTCTGTGTAATTATGGTGATTGTTGACAGAGTGTGTATTGTGAATAAGTTGCATGGCCTGTGTACAGACTGTGGTAGATGTCAGTGTTCTTGGTCCTGTTCTATCTGACATTGCATGCTACTCCAGTTTATGGTACGGTATCAGCGTACATGTTTGTTGGGCCAGACTAAGACATGTCCCATAAAACAGTCAGGTATCAAACTACACTGTGAATTGGGCCGGTATATGTAGGGATAATGTATGAGTGGAAAACATGATGATGACTTTTGTTCACACAGGCAATAGACTGTACTATTACTTAGGCTTACCATGATGTGACTGTGACTGTGTTCAGATAGGTTGTGGGTATGCACTTTCATACTGGTGTCTGTTACTCCGTACTGTTACACGTCTGTAGTGCCTACTATATTTGCAGGCACATATGTATCCCCCCCATAGGAAACTTGGGTCAGTGTTGTGGCAGTCTGCCTGTTTTTGTACAGTGCTTTGTGACATTCCTAGCAGCTCAGTGTATTTACCTAGTGAGATGTTATGTCCAGATATTTGTCAGCTGTACTGTTGCCTGGCCATCATAAGTGTTGTGTATTTCTGAAAAAGCCATGGGATGCTGTGAAGATTTATTTCACTAACTAGTGGGAAGTATGCAGGCTTGGGACCTCTGCTCCCCTGGTTACTATGTGTTAGGACAGACAGGAGTGTGTGAATGCATCAATTGTGTGAGCTTATCTATTCCAGTATTTTTGTGATATCCCCATTTTCATGGCTCTAAACATCCACTTTCTCAGGCCTGGTCCACACGTCTTGCACTAAGGAGTTCTGTGTATACCTCTGGACTGACCAGATTTTGTCAGACTGTCCACATTTATTGGTCATATCTCTGCTGTATTTCACAGGATCATTACTGTGACTTTTGTGGTACTTCATTATGATGATCTTATGATGTCTGTCAGTAACTAATGGCATACATGTCAGTATCAGAAGTGACTTCCTACACAACATGTCTTGTTGACAACCCCTGTTACTGTAGCTACAGTCCACATTTATACCTGCAATACTTACCTTCCCTTGCCCTCAGAGGTTGTGACTATTGGTGCTGAGGTATGACTCCACTACATGTTATGGTAATATCAGAAAAGGAACACAAAACGAGTAGCTGAACACTCCCAAGGGTTATTTATTTGACAAATAAACGTGAGCCAAGTACAGAACCAAGCTTTCGGTGAGCTCGATGTCCCACCTTCTTCAGACAACATACACAAGCTAACAATCATAGTTTAAATACTACATTGTTAATTGATTAATAAATCAATTAATTTAATAGAAGTCAATAATGCAAGCCTCAATCAAATTAACAAATTTTCCTTTTGTGTAAGGCTGTGCAGTATTATAAATCTTAAATAAACTTCCTATATAACTAATCACAACACTCCATCTGTTAGACAACAATTTAAAATATAAAATTTAAAATTTAAATTGTATATAAAATCCCAAGTCAATTTTATTTTATTTTATTTATTCCATAAGTATGTTCTATATTACACAATCCTTGATGTTAATTAATCATAAAAATGTGTGCAGTTATAAAATACATATATGTATATATATATAATATATATATATATCCTTCTATTTATGTGATTAAAATATATATGTAAAAAATATATATAGGTGTGTAAAAAATCTATGTATATATAGATAATTAAATATATATATACGAAATGTGTACATATGTATAAACAGTGTGTATATATATATATGGAATACCATGTACTGCTTTGTTGTTAAAAATACTTGCACACATTCAAAAAATACTTGTAACATGGATTGTATATTAAACGTGTTTATATAACTGCAATATTTAATAACAATATTTAATAATGCAATATTTAATAAAATATTTAATAAAAAATCAATAAAATTGACCAATTAAAATTATATAAGTGAGTGACTCACTTATATAATTTTAATCAATTAACAATGTAGTATTTAAACTATGATTGTTAGCTTGTGTATGTTGTCTGAAGAAGGTGGGACATCGAGCTCACCGAAAGCTTGGTTCTGTACTTGGCTCACGTTTATTTGTCAAATAAATAACCCTTGGGAGTGTTCAGCTACTCGTTTTGTGTTCCTTTTCTGAGTTTGTGGATTTAAGGCACGTGTTGAACAGTATGTTATGGTAATATGTTTTATATATATATATATATATATATATATATATATATATATATATTTGCAGTTGGTTTACTAGGATAGTCCATTGGGCCAAGAAGAACCTGTTTTCAATGGAGTCCTGGGGAGAAAAGCTCCAAAACAAAGATTACAGTTTACAATTTCAATCATTTGTAGGTTAAAGACTAAACTACAGAACAATTGTGACAAAAGTTTACAATTTCAGTCATTTGTACCTTCAAGACCAAATAAAGATTAAAAAGTTTACAGAAGTTTACAATTTCAGTTATTTGTAGCTTCTAGACATAGTAAAGATTAAGCAGTTACAATGCCATGATAGGTCTCATTTGTTGAAAGCTAAAAATTAAGCGGGTGCACGAAAAAATGTTTTTGGTTAAATCTTGTAAGAAAAAAACAAAGAATTTCTGTAGTGAATGTATAGTTTCTTGAATGGAGTTGTATGCTTAGAGAATTATAAGATGGTATTACAGTTGGCTTATCATTTAGTGTCTCTTAATATATGGAGTAGTTGCTTGTAGGAAATGGAGAATAGGCTATGAGGGGTGGGAGCTGGAGCATTCCCATGTGGAAGTTAGATGTGAATGAAGTGATTTTTTAAAAACAGGGAGGTTGGTGGTACGAATGGAGGGAGGAAGGGAGTTCCATATGCGTGCCAGGGCAAAGGACAGGAGGTTTTGTCCTGGAGAGAGAATGGGTTTGTGCAGCTCAATAAGGTTTTGGTTATTGGATCTTAGAAGTCTTTGTGGTAGGTACATTTTAAAGGTAGAGCTGAGGGAGGGACAGAGGGAGAGATGAAAGATGAGTTTGTGAGCAAAAGTGAGCTGAGTATAGGAGAGATAGTTGGGAAGCTCTAGCCAGTTAATTTTTGTGGAGAGATGCACAGTGATGGGTAGACGATTTGTGGCTAGTGGCAAATTTGGCAATTTTATTATAACAGGAGGACCATTTTGTTTTGAGAGCTGATTGTAGGTTTATTAGGAGAGGGGCTCCATAAAGGAGGGAAGGGATGAGAAATGTAGTAGCTAGAGTGAGCTTAGTAGATCTAGTGAGAAATCGATTGTGTCGGTAGAGCATGCCAAGTTTTTGGTGAGTTTTTTATGTTTAGTTGTAGATGGCTCTTGAATTTGAGCTGGTCATCAATCTGGACTCCTAGTAGCTTGGTTTCAGTTACTAGTTCAAGAGGTGTATTATTCTGGCTAGTGATGGAGAAGAGGTTTTTATCAATGGTGTTGGTTTTTGAGGGGGTAAATACCATAAGTTTGTTTTTTGATGCATTGAGTGCTAGATGATTGTCCTTCATCCACTGTTTTGTGGTAGAGAAGGCTTCTTGGGTCAGTTTTAAGAGAGTGGGAATGGATGTGGCTGCACAGATAATTGTAGAATCATCTGCATATTGAATAAGTTTAGCATGAGGAATTGAGTGAAAGAAATCATTTATGAATATATTGAAGAGGAGAGGACCTAAACTGGAACCTTGGGGAACACCAGTGGGTGTGTTGAGGTAGGATGAGATGGCTTTTTGCCATTTGACAGCTTGTTGCCTGTTGAAGAGATAGCTGTTAAACCAATTGAGAGAGGAAGGGGATAGGTTTAGGTTAGATAGTTTAGTTAGGGGAAGGTTGTGAGAGATGGTATCGAAAGCCTTAGAGAGGTCCAGAAAGAGGGTAGATACAGTACAGCCAGAGTTTCTGGCTATATTTACATTTCCAGGAAGGAAAGGATGGTAGTCATGGTGCTGTGATTAGGTCTAAATCTGTGTTGTGTGGAAGTTAGTAAGTTATTGTCTAAGAGATAAGGAAGGAGTTGAATATGGATACATTTCTGAAGAAGTTTTGATATAGGAGAGAGGATGGCAATGGGACGAAAGTTAGTAATATTGTTATTATTGCCTCCTTTGTGCAAGGGAATGATGAAAGCCTTTTTCCAGAGTGTAGGTACAAGACCTTCTTGGATAGAGTGATTGATTAGGATGCTGATGGGGAAGGCAATGGTTTCAGCAGCTATGCTGAGGAAGGAGGAGGGAATGTTATCGGGGGTATTGGTGCATGGTTTGAGTTTTTGTAGGAGTTTTTTGATGGTAGAAGTAGGAACGGGTTTCAGGGAGAAAGGTGGAAGTTGAGAGATAGGAGATGAGGGGGGTTGGCAAGGGGATGGATGCAGAAGTAGAGGGTGAGTTGTTGTAAGAGAAGGATGTGGTTAGTTTGGAAAAAGAGTCTATGAAAAAAGAGTTGAATTGGGTAGCCAGATCGATATCTAATGCATTAGGGTCTGGGCTTGGGTTTTCTCTTGAACCAGGTTTTGAGAGGGTAGTGATGCCTTTCCAGAATTTTTTGGGATAGGATTTATGGTTGTTTTGGAGTAAGGTGAAGTAATTCTGTCTATCTGTTATGATAAGCTTTTTACTGTGTTACGAAATGTTTTGAATTCTTGAAGGGAGGTGGGAGTTTTGTCTCTTTGGTAATGTGCCAAGGTTTTGTCTCTGAGTCGCATGGTAGTTAGAGTGTTTTTTGTTAGCCAGGGGGTGGTATTGCTTCTTACACTTTTGGTTTGTAAGGGGGCAAAACTATTCAGCAGTTTTAGGAAAGTTGTATTAAAATGTGAAACAGCATTGTCCAGGGGTAGAGTTTTTAGGGGATTCCAATTTATTGATTTTAGGGAGTCAGAGAAGGTTACTGGGTTGAAGTTATTTAGGTTGTGAGTGGTGATGAAATTAGGAGTTACTTGTAATGGAGATGGAAGACGTCTGGTAAAGATGGGAAGGTGGTCACTGAGGGAATCAGGAAGGATTCCACTATCAGGGTAGTAGTGGGGGTGAGAGACTAACATCCAGTTTAGGGTACTACCACTGGAGTAGTCTTTAGTGGGTCTGGTAGTGAGGTTGATGAGCTGAGAGTAGTTATATAGGTTGATGTTTAAGGGGTGTGTAGGGGAATGCATGGAAGTGCAGTTAATATTTGTGTCTCCCATAATAATAGTTTCATTACTGATATTGGTAGAAAGCCAGGATAGAGTATCTTCAAGTACTGAGCTATTGTCTCCTGGGGGGATGTATAGTGAGGCTATGCAGATGTGTTTGTGTTTATTTATTTGAAATAGGGCTAATACTAATTCTGCATTTGAGAACTGAGGAATGGGTTTGTTATAGGGAATAATGGATAGGGTGGATGAGTAGACTAGGGCTACTCCACCACCCTTTTGCGTGTCCTGTCTTTTCTGATAATAGAGTAGTTTGGTGGTACTATTTCAATGTCTGTTATATGAGGTTTTAACCAGGTTTCAGAGATAGCTAAGATTTCAGGTTTGTACTGGAGAAGCCATGCATGGAGTTTGGGGATTTTGTTAGCTATACTTTGGGCATTTAGAGAATCTAATAGGATGGACTTAGATGTAGGGGTAGTGGTGTTTGGGCCTGGGTTAGGGTGTATATCTCCAGATAGAAGTATGTTTGTTAGGTGTTGGATTATGATGAGGTGTTTAGATTGCCTTTTTTTGTAGTTGTATATTATCAGATTTGCATGTATTTTTGAGGTTAGAGAGATGCTAAAGTGTTGATTATTAGAGCATAGTTTGTAATGAAAAAATAGATGGATGTTAATGGGATACAGTCCAGGGGTGATTGAGATAAGTGATTGCAAGTGAGTTGAAGGGAGTGAGCTGGTTGTATGAGGTAATGGTGTGTGATCTGTGGAGTTGGGCTGGGTAAGGTAGTGGATATAAATAAGGTTTAGAAGTAGTAGTAGTTGGATTGAGAATTATATAAGTTCTTTAAGCATGTTGAGGTTTGATAGGGTATATTATGTAGTGTGGGGACATGGTTAGAAATAGATATAGTGTTTTTAAATATGAAGGGAAGTGTGAGGAGATGGATTATAGTAGGAGGGGGTAAGAAGACAATGGTGGTGCTAGGGGAGGGGGTGGTGGTGTAAGGGGAGGGGTGTAATAGGTAGAGAGGAAGTAGGAGTGGTTAGGTGAGTATAAATATAGATGTATTGGGGGTGGGTGGTATTTGGGGGTAGGGTGGGGAGTGGAGTGAGCCCACAGAGCGAACGGAGCGGGATACAGCCAAGGAAGGTAGGCAGCAGAAGCAGTGTGAGAAACAATCAGTCAGGTGAAGGTAAGTACAGAGGAAGGTAATCCAAGATAAATGGTGGTAAATTAGTGCTCAGAAACATATACAACAAACAGAAATGCACTAAAGTTGCGAGTCCAAAGCATCTCTTTATTTCCACTATAAAACGTAAAAAATTAAGCGCTTTCATCATTGTAGTTTGACTTCATCAGAATTAATTAGTACATCTCAAAAGAACCTTTTATATACCATTAGACATCAGTTAATTTAATAAATGCCTGTCAATGATTTCATCAATCTAATTGAACAAAAGAAGTCTTAAAGAAATAATGTATATAAAAAGTGTTTTTTTTTTTTTAAAAAACATTAAACTAAAAAATTATTTCACAAACATTATAAAATTCAAACCTCAAACTAATATCATATATAAACCTTTCATGGTAAACGTTAACAATAGTCAAATAACTTTTATGTACAAAAATATACTGTAATAAAACAAAACCATTAAATGTTTTCTGCTTTTTCTTTTAAAATAGAATGGATACTCAAATGATCATTTAAGCCAGGTGGAAGGTTTGCGGCCAACCTTAGTTGCCGCATAAGCTCCTTTTTGTATAATACGTTCTGCCAATCCCCTCCCCTGGCCTCCAAATTTATTTGATCAAGGATTGCAAATCGATAGCCCTTGTGGTTTTCACAAATAGTACTATGTTTATACAGTGCGTTTGTCTCTTTTTTATTTTTAATGTCATACAGATGTTCATATATTCTGGTCTTAAGGGATCTTTCTGTTTTCCCAATGTAATATGAATTGCAAGTATTACACTTAGCCAAATACACTAGCCTATTAGAATAGCAGTTGCCCTTCCTAAAATAGACTACACTTTTAATGTTGTTTTCTAAACTGATCACATGGTCTTGTAAAATGTAACTACAATATTTACATCTACCACATGGCTTAGTACCTGTTTTGTCCTCATTTTTATTAGGCATTTGTTGTCCTCTCTCTAAAATCCTTTTGATGTTAGGTGCAATTTTTGTAGTGAAAAATGGTTCATCCCCCACCACTATAAATACTTCATGATCCACTTTAAAAATGCTCCAGTTCTTTTGTATAACTCCTTTTAGTTGTTGACTTATAGGACTGTACTGTATAATACAAGTTTGTTCAAAGTTAATATTGTTCACTGTTCCACTTACTACCTCATGATTTGTAGGTTTGTTTTTGTTCAGACCTTTACCAAGAAGGGGTAAATATTTTTCCCCCACTCTCCCAATATTTCCTTTAAGGTACTGTTAACCAAACTTGCAGGGTAACCCCTGCCCAAAAACATACTTCTGAGGAGATCAAACTCACTCAAAACATCTTAGTACAATGAGGTCATCCTAGCAACTCTAACAGCTTGTCCCTTTATTATACTCTTTTTTCTGAGGTAAGGGATGGTAGCTGTTGTAGTGTAAATAGTTGTTACAAAACGTTTTTTTACGAAAAATCCTGGATATAAATTTTTCTTTACCCTTAATAATTTTAATATCCAGGTAGTTAATTTCATGAAAACCGTGATGGAAAGTGAACTTTAAAAATTGTGTAGTTTGATTTAAATACTGTATAAATAATGGAATATTCTCCACACTTCCTTTCCATAAAATAAAAATATCATCCAAAAAACGACAGTAAATAGATATGTTCTCATAGAAATTGCTCTTAAACAAGTATTCCCTTTCCAAACCTAATAGTACCACATTAGAATAAGTGGGTGCACAGGCTGCTCCCATTGCTACACCTTTGACTTGTTGGTAATATTCGTCCACAAAAAAGATGAAATTGTTGTCTAGAATAATTTCCATTATTTCACAAACTAACTTGACCTCATCGTTGTTTAAATTAGACAAACTATACAAGGTTTCCTCAAAAAAGTTGAAACCTTCTTGCTTTGGAATACAGGTAAAGAGGTCAATTACATCTATGGTCAAGAGGTGTAAATCATCATGCCACAAGCTGTCCTTAAGCTGTCCTGAAAAATCCCAGTAGTCTTTAACCAAGTGTGGACAACTATTAACTGCGTGCTTGATCTTTCTGTCCACATACACAGATAAATTGTGTGTCTTGGACCCTGCCGCCGCCACTATGGGTCTAAATGGTGGGTTCTCCATACTCTTATGTATTTTAGGAATACCAAAAATGGACAGGATTTTAGGGTACAAGTTTGTTAAAAATTCATATTCAGTCTATGTAATTATTTGGTCCATTAGGTGTTCATACAAATAACTGTCTATTCTTTGATAGGCTATACGTATTTCATTTCTAGAACATGTGGAGTAGCTGTTTTCATTAAACAGTATATTTTGCATAACGTTGGTATAATCAATACTGTTATACAATACAATCCCTCCACCTTTGTCTGGAACCATGACACGAATACTTCTTTTGTTCCTCAATTTGGTAAGCAAGGTCCTTTCTGTATGATTAAGGTTATGACATGTTTTTTTTATATTTGCCCCAAATTTTGTATATATCATTCCTGATAACTTTCTCAAATGTACTAATCAGGGGATGTAAAGGAGGGTTAAAAGTGCTATTCTTCTTAAGACTTGTCCCTGTTTGATTGGTTTCATGCTTGCCATGCTTTTCACTCCTAGCATGTATTAATTTTAAATTGAGTTTCCTTAAGTATAATTGCAATTCTACTAGTGTATCAGCTATATCTGAAATTTTAGTTGGTACGAATTTGAACCCTTTAGAGAAGAGAGAAAAATATCCCGGTGTAATTTCCTTATCTGTATAGCTGAAAATATGAAAACCATTCATGGTGTACTGAATTTTAGGCAAATTGCCATTTAAACCAAAACCTGGTAAGGGTTCCCTTACCATCTGGGGGAATTCCTGTATTTTTGCACTACTTTGTTGTAGGCAGAAAAGTTCGACTGTTTGCGACTGGCTGTTCTTTTGGAGCGCCTGGGTAAGGGAAAATCCTGAGGGGCAACAGCATGCTCATCATTTTTCATATTGTAGTCATCTAATTAATCTAGAACTTCAAAGTCTGTAGGATTAAAAACATTTTCAGTAATGGGACTAGCACTAGGGTGCACTACGTTACCTTGATCATGAAACATTAATCTATCACTGGGATAAACATTCCTATGTAAATATTGTTTTCTATCCCTTTCCAACTTCTTTACTTTTTTGTTAAAAAGGTTATCACATTTTTTACCAACTCTGTTTAAAATTGTGTCATATAGACCCTGGTACTGATCAAACAACAAGTCTGAAACAATCAACTCATTTAGGTGTTCAACCTCCTTTTGTAATTTCCCCTCCATTTTTTCATGTACCGATACACTTCTTTCAAGTAATTCCAGGCCCCATCTATCAAACATGTTGGTAAAGTAAGTTTTTTAAGCATGTTGAGGTTTGATAGGGTATATTATGTAGTGTGGGGACAGGGTTAGAAATAGATATAGTGTTTTTAAATATGAAGGGAAGTCTGAGGAGATGGATTATAGTGGGAGGGGGAAAGAAGACAATGGTGGTGCTAGGGGAGGGGATGGTGGTGTAAGGGGAGGGGTGTAATAGGTAGAGAGGACGTAGGAGTGGTTAGGTGAGTATAAATATAAATGTATTGGGGGTGGGTGGTATTTGGGGGTAGGGTGGGGAGCGGATTGAGCCCGCAGGGCGAATGGAGCGGGATACAGCCAAGGAAGGTAGGCAGCAGAAGCAGTGGGAGAAACAATCAGTCAGGTAAAGGTAAGTACAGAGGAAGGTAAGCAGGGTGGTTATTGGGATTCTAGGAGTGCAGTACAAGGGAAAGGAGAAGACAGAAACCAGAGGTGGAGAAGGGTAGAACTGTTACTTAGCAGTTAAGAAAAAGAGGCCTATTAATCTGTAAACTTATAGTGTGTGGGAAGGAGTATGGGAAAAAGGGGTTAAAGATGGGTAGACACTGCCACCTAGTGGACAGAACCTGGTTTTGTAAAGAGAGGGATGACTAAAGCAGATTGATAGGAGTTAGAGGGGAGGTAGCTCTGATATAGGTATATTATAGGCAAAAAAAAAGAACCAGGGATGAGGCAGGTATAAAGGGCGTCCACAGTGAGAAGTGTATGGCTGCAGGCTATTCTAGTCAGGATCCCTTACAAGCACCAGCAAGTGATATAACAATTTCACAAACAGAATTGCAGTAGGGATAATAGCATGTTACATACTTTCTTGGATCCTTTAACTCTCTCTTCTGGGAGAAAAAGACTGTCCCTGTAGGAAGTCAGGAAAACAGGGTGAGACTTGCTATCCCGAGATTGGCCTTGGATCTCCAGGAGGGCTGGGCCAGTAGGCAAAGTGAGTTTAAGAGAAGAGAGTTGAAAAGCTGGGGAAAATAGAGAGGAAGGTGTTTATAAAATGAAGTAGTTATGGATAATGCATAATTCACAGATTATGAGAAGTACAGATTAGCCAGCAGTGAACATATACAAAACTAAGCGTCAATACATCATGAGCAAGTCCTTACTAAACTAGGTATATAAATCCCTGCAGAACAGTTAAAAAGAAAAATCTTCCAGTTTACTGCAATTACTTATCTAAGTCACAGAGTAGTTTAATACTAGATTCAGTAATAGAAAAAAATAGAAACAATGTAATTCCTGCAATATATACGCATTTTCAACAAAGTGTGCTTTAACCCACAGGCATGTAGAGAATTTCACATTACACAGTCTCAGTGTCATTAATACTTGATTCAGTAACAGGATAAGATAAAAATCAATGTAATCCCACCATTAGATAAGCATATCCGATAAATCACACTTTAGCCTAAGGACATGTACTGAAACAGACACTAAATTCTCAATTCAGAAGTGGGTATTTATAGGTGTTAATATGCATATTGTATAGTGTTATCCAAGGCAGGGAACTATTTACTGTTAAATGTTTTTTTTTTTTTTTTTTTTTTTAGGTTAGGAGGGAAAACAGCAGCACAACCAAGGCATGGAATTTAATTCCTAGGTTATATTCAGCCAATTGGGACTAGCACGACTGATTCCCAGTTTAGTTGGCTCTAATGGAGTGTACATACGCTTAACACTTTGCTAAAACAGCGAATCAGCGAAAGTGGAAAAGTTAGGGTTGAAATACGTGGCTGGAAGTATTCCTAAAGGGGAATATTTAGTTTGGTTTGGGCATTAGGGACAGATGTAGCTGGTGAACATAGGTTCAATGGATGGACGCAATGCCACTGTGTGTTAGTTCGGCTAGACCACATGGAGGTGTTAGCGGTTAGGAGAGTAAGCCAGAAACAGGTTTACTCTTTTCTTTTTGTAGCATAAAACAGAGCCGAAATATGGCTGTGGACTATAGTAATTCTAAATAGGAGGGTATTTAGTTAAATACGGTAGTCCTGAGCCACATTTGCAAAACGGGTTTACTCTTTTCATTTTGTAAAGCAAAACAGAGCCGGAATACAGCTATGGACTACAGTTATTTAAATTGGAGGGTATTTAGTTAAATACAGATGTCCTGAGCCGCTTTTGCAGCAGACAGTGTGAGCAGTACCGTCGTTGTAAGGTACAAGATATCCCATACAGATACGCTGCATCATATAGTAAAAGTACCCAAAGTAAGGCACGAATCAAAGTAAGGTACCCAAATTATGATGTGGCGATTTTGAGACAGGTATGACTGCACTCGAGTCTACAATAAGAAAAAGGAGTCATATACTAGTGGTTAATGATGCTAGCAACTAAGGACATGTTTACAAAAACAGTAAGAAGTGCACAGTGTGCTTTTCTAAATCCAGGCTATGCGTAGATGTGCTGGGAACACACACAGCATTAAGTCTTCAGATCAATGAGCATGCTACACAGTGGAAGCTCACGTTACATACAAGCTGAGCTACCACAAACACTCTACAGCAGAGCTACCATGTAAATGTATATACATATATATATGTGTGTGTGTGTGTGTGTGTGTGTGTGTGTGTGAGTGTGTGTGTGTGTGTGTGTGTGTGTGTGTGTGTGTGTGTGTGTGTGTGTGTATGTGTGTGTGTGTGCATGTGTGTGTGTGTACGTACATGTATACATATATCTACAAATGTATATATATATATATATATATATATATATATATATATATATATATATATAGATATAGATATATAGATATATAGATATAGAGATATATCCATAAACATGAGTGTTATATGTACTTCCCAGATGTATCCCACCATATGTATCTGATATGTGTATATTTAGATATTAAAACATGGCTGATTCAAAACTATTCTCATTTACAAGTACTAAACAATTGTAGTAGTAAAAGCAGTTGTTCACTACTATTTAGTATGTTCATAGGTTGGTTCTAGGCTATTGGCCCTAGGGCCTATACAAGCCTTGCCATAACTTCCCAGGCTATTTCTTCTCACAGTATTTACTTCCCTGGACCCCTGTCTAGCAGGGAGACTGACATGATCCCTGAGGTGAAACTCCTATCTCATCAAATTTCCTTTTGAAGAGGGCCAAAGAGGTGCTCTGCTTGACATGTATGGACAGTCTATTCCAGAGACTGGGGAGTCTCTGGGTCAGGAACCTATCCCTCCAGCATGTTTTGTTCATTGTGATGACAAGGTTTAGATCCCTGGAGCATGTGTCTCTCAGGGTTTGGGATTTCTTTAAGTGTAGCATGTCCAACAGCTCTGGTTTTGACATGGTCTTGTATGTTAAGCAGAGATCGCCTCTGAGTAGACAATATGCAACAGAGTATAGGTGGAGTTTTTTTTAGATGGTTAGCATAGGGCATCTCCTTTAGGCCTGTGATTCTTTTAGTGAGGTATTTCTGTGGCATTTCCAGTTGTTGCAGATGTTTTGAGAGGTACATACCCAATGGGGCATTGTATTCTATAATGGATCTAATGAGGGATGATTACAGTGGGACAATTACCTCGTTTTTTCCTGATGAAAAGCTCTTAGTGATGAGGTGTGCCACACAGAAGGATTTCCTGACTGTTGTGGTGATGTGGTTATCGAAGGTGAGACCACTGTCCACCTGTGTCCCTAAGTCTCTTATCACACTTTCAGTATTTAGTGTACTGCCACCTATGTGGTAATTCACGCGTACATGTTTTCCCCAAAGGGGATAACGATACATTTCTTGGCATTGAGCTTGAGCCCATGGCTCTGGCACCAAGCATCTGTTTCTGTAAGGCCCTTTTGTTGAATATCCACATCATTTGGGGATTCAGTATTGGCTCCCAGTTTGCAGTCATCTGCAAACTTTCTTAGCCAAAGTCCCTTAGTGTTGGCCTGTACTTCAGGGCAGTAGATGCCAAACAAGAGCCGTCCCAGGACTCAACCCTGAGGTACTCCACTTATCACTTGTCTGGAGCTGGATTTGGAGTTGGCTACATTTACAGTGTGGGTTCTGTCAGTAAGCCAGTTGGCAACACATTGAGTGATGAAGGGATTAATGCCCAGCTTAGTAAGTTTATCTAAGATTCCAGAGTGGGGGATGGTGTCAAAAGCCTTGGCAATGTCCAGATAGGCTGTGTGGACCACCTTACTCTTGTCCACAGCTCTAGAGACTGATAAAGTCAGTCAGGCTCAGGAGCTAAGATCAGCCCTTCATGAACCCAAACTGCATGGGGTCCAGTGTTTGGAGGTTGCTAATGTCTTTGTATATAAGTTCCACGATAATACATTCCATGGCCTTGCAATTCAGGCTCATCAGACTGAAGGGGTGGTAGTTCCCGGGATCCAAGTTGGATCCCCCATGTGGAGTGGGATAACTGTAGCTGTGCACCACTCAGTGGGCATGAATCCTGAGTTGAGGCTATGATTAAACATGACACTTAGGTGAGGTGCCAGTTTATTTTGCAGTTCATGTAGTACACAGCCTGGGATGTCATCTGGTCCCATGGATGCTGTATTCTTAGCTTTGGAGAGTGCGTGTTTTACCTGTATGGCCATTATTACTGGAATTTGGCAATATTTTGGTATTGAGATGGGCTCTTTAGGGGGAGGGGGGTGAAGTTTGCAATTAATCAATCTGCCAGGATATTGGCAATATCCTTGAGATCAGTATATTTAATGCCATTCTGTTGTAGCTCAGAGCAGATCTGAGCATTGCCCTTTAGATTCTTACATATCTATAGAATGCGTTGTGGTTGCCTTTGGAATCTTTGGCAATTTTATTTTCGTAATTAGCTTTGGAGGATTTTATGAGGGATTTCAGCTTCTTACTGAGGCTGGTAAGGGAATTTTTTGCATCCTGGGATTTTCCTCTTTTTCTGCAATAGTTTATTCCTTTTGTTGTAAGGTTTCTTTATGGCAAGGGACCACCAGATTGGCTTCCTTTATTTGGAGGAGAGCATCTTGGTTCTATTGCAGATGGCATGATTCATACACAAGTGGATATGCTCGTACAGTGCCTTAGTGTAGGAATCAGCAGTCAAACTTTCAGTTCCCATCTACATGGGTGTCATGAAGTTTGTCACTTCTGGCTTGAGTAGCATGAAGTTGGCTTTGGAGAAGTTCTTTACAGATTTTTCCTTACTGGGGGATTGGGGTGGGATGTGGATGTAAAGGGTTATTAGCTTATGGTCAGACCTGACCAATGAGGGGGTGACCATAGGTGTGGAGCATCGATTTTCCATGTTGGTAATGACCAGGTCTAGTATATTGGAGTCCCTAGTGGGACTATGGATTAGTTGATCCAGGGTGTTGGAATTTATGAATTCCAAGAACCACTGGGCAAAGGTGTTCGTACACGAGTAGTTTTTCCATTTAATGGCGGGGTAGTTGAAATCACCCAGTATTAGGGTGTTTGGTTGTATCTTAATATTTTCCAGTATGTTTAGAAAGGTGTATTGAGAATCTTGGGGCATGGTGGGGGATCTGTAGCAATCTACAATTTTGATTACAGTCTTACCTAATGTTAGTTGCACCTGGAGAATTTCAGACGCATTATGTTGGGCAACTAGCCTGGTGTTGTGAATATCCTTGGTGAATATGGACACGTCTCCACCTTTAGTGTTTTGGTCCTGGTTTGGTGGTCAGAAATTGTAGTAAGAGTTGTATCCTGGTATTGCAGGGGTGCTCTCTGGAGCCTTGAACCAGGTCTCAGTTAAAGCACAGATATAAATGTTCTCCATTTTTAAGAGTGCCTCGAGAGAGTGCATTTTGAGGTTTAGATTTCTAGCATTCAGTAGCATTACCTTCAGGTTTTGCATGTTTGTACCTGTTACAGTGGTGGTTTTGTCCTTTGAACTTTGCCTAAAAAAGGCACTATAGGGTTGGCAAGAGCCTTAGCCAGTAACCTGAATCCCAGGGACGACAGGTCCAGATCATATCTGGTAAAGCATCATGGTCTGTTGATCATGTCATCCCAGGCAGACAGATACTGGATCCTTTTTGAATGACACCAGAAGCTTGGCCAATTGTTGAAGTCAATCATTTTGTGCTTATACTGTGGTATCATTCTTGGTAAAGGCAGGATGTTACTCAGGGCTAGGGTCATACCTACCTGTGCCACATGACCTGAGAGCTCTTTCATGTCTTTTTTCATATAGTCCTGGAAGGTATGACTCAAGTCATTCACTCCAAGATGGACAATGATAGAGTCATATTTGTACTTGTTGTGGAGGGACTTGAGTGCATGCGTTATGTGTCAGATCCTGGCACCCGACAGGCAGCTGACTGTAATTTTCTTCTTGTTCAGCTTGGTGAGTGGGACATCAGAGTGCCTGAATATAGAGTCACCTATGACTAAAGTGTTGGGTACATTGTCTTACCTTAGGGGCTGTGTTTGGGTGGCGCACTGGTGTTGTCAGCTATGTGATACTTTGGTTGTGATTGGTGTCCGTTTGCGTTTCAGCTTTGGAGGTCCTTGTTGCTTGGGCAGGTTAATGTTAAGGGCCTCCACATATGTGGGTTTAGTGTTGCTATGTGTGGGTGCTGGTGGTGTGAGTTTAGAAGTGCTATGTGTTGCTTGAGGTATAGTGTGGGTCTTAACCTTCTCCTCTTGACTGTCTACCACGATCTTGGGTGGAGAGAGCTTTGCTTCCAGTTTGGTTATGTAAGTGCATCTTTTGCAGGTTGCAGTGTTGGGTGGTAGGAAGAGAGGGTTGTCTGTGTACATGAGGCAATTGCTGCATTGCCCCAGTATGCCTAGATTCACCAGGTGGACAGGAAAAATCACCAGAATCTGACCCTTGGACATGCCTGGTTTGGTGCTTTTTTTTTTTGTAAAGTACAAGAGTTGTTTTCCCTTACCTTAGCAAGGTACCTTGCAGTTATGGACTGTTTAGTGCTTACAATTAATTTCTCCTCATTAACAAGGAGGGTTGAGTGTTTGTATCAGTTTAAGATTTTCTATTCCAGCAGGTTTTAAAGCAAGTGCTAATCTCAGGGATGCTTAAAGGTAATATGAAAAAAAAATGGTTTATCCTAAACACTGCAGTGTGCACTAGAGAAGTTAGATGTGAAAGTAGGTAACTTAAGTTTTACCTGTCTAAATAGTTAAGTTTTAGTGGAGAGTCATTATTTTTTTTTAAACAGAAAGATAGATTGAAAGGGGGTGGTCACTTTTGTATTCTGGTACTATGGAATACAGTAGGATGAGCAATAAATTTAAATAGTTGAAGGGGAGTGATTTCACAAAATGATAATTTTGTGCTTACTCACACAAGTCAGTAAGAAACAGAGAGGAAATGAATTATATGGTCAAATTAACATAACGGGAAGGCAACTAGAAATACAGTGGTGTTTAAGGACACTACAGTAACTAGGTGGGAGGGTGAGGAAAAAAATTCTGCCTGACTCAAAAGAGACAGACCTGTGGTCTCTTCTCAAGTTTTAATATGCAGTTAAAAGCAGGATACAAGTAAAACACAAGGTAAATAAAACAAATCTCAGTATTCAAAATAGAAAACGGCAATAAAGTAATACTACAAATAAAAAGCAAACTAACCTTTCCCTCACAGCAAAGTGTAGCAGAGTCTGGGTAAGCCTTTTTAGTACTGAATGATATATTTGAAAAAAACAAGAGATGTTATTATAACTCAGATGGTTTAGTGGTTAACTTCTCTGACTATAGTGTACATGGTACTGGGTTTGAGACCTTCAAGGGCTGTTTTTTTGTTGCTCGGCAGAACAAGGACTGTTGGATGCAGAGTGGTTAAGGCAGTTTTGAGCAGCTTTAAGTGGGTTTGCACGTGTTTTCCTGAAGGTAAGTGGTGTTTTTGTATGGTTAAACGAAAAGGTGCTTACACCGTGTAGGCTTCCCTTATCAGTGCGCAAATGTGCATAGCATTTACATTTAAGCAATGCTTACAGCTGCTAAGCATAGCTCAGCCCTGGTAACCAGTGATCACATTCCAGTCTGATAAAATAGCAGGGTAATGACATATTTAATAAGTGTGTTTAATCCCATGTACATAACATGCTTCTATGTGCTGTCATTACAGTAGCAAGGGGTGTGAGTATACTGTATGGGAAACCTGAGTATAGATGGATATTACAACAATATTTTCTCTTTGATTGTGCATATGTCAGGTATCCATCTTGGCTGCTTACAGGCAATCTATGATTGACTGACACTGACATATCTGCCCAGCTGTGTTATGAATGCCACAGCTAGGGAACCCCACCCTTTATACACCACATGCCAGGATACCTCAACCAGACTACCAAAGTCAACAGAACATGCTTGGGTACAGGTCTCTATCCCAGACACTGGTCATATTATGTAATATATGTTGCATACATGTCAATTGGAGCACCTCACTGGCCCTCTGCAAGAGAAAAACAGATGGTTGGATGTTGCATTTAACTGTCACCCTGGGGTTCACTCAAGTGGCAGCAGTTGATGGCCTGCTGACAAATGTCAGGTGGCATGATACCAGTGTACCCATATCCCCTACCCTTCTCAGATCTCCATGGACATTAGCCTGGGACACACCTAGGAACACCTGCACCTATGGACCCCAGTACTGACAAATGTGTCAGTGTGCATTACTGAGAATAACAGTGTCTGTGTGTTTGTAAACTTGTAGTTGATAATACCCTGAGGGCCTTCTCACCTACTACACCCCCCATTACCATACTTAGAAATGGCTGCTGCTGTAATTGACATTAAATATACCTTGTTACACTCTTCACCATATGGGCTACCTGGAGCTTGCAGTACCAGCATAACAGTGTTCTACAAACGGGTAGATAGGCATGGGTTACCCGCTGAGTCCTGGAAAGTGTGTGTATGTGTTCAAGTGTGTATATTTGAAAGAGACAGCATTCTGAGGCCACATTCTCCAAATACAATAAACCTTGCCATACATTACAAGGGATAGTGATGTTGCTGACATTAGGAGAGCCATGACAAACCCTCACCCTATATCCCTGTGGCATGTGCAATAAATGCATATCTCTGTAGTAGCACTGATTAGATAGACAAGGTGTTGTATTGCAGTCCTGACAATGTGTGATTGTGGGTATGTCAGAGCATTGTCATGGGTTTCTGTGAGTATAATATCCAGTGTGGGGTGTATGTGCTGGGTATGTTGTCTTTACACCATGGTACCACCAGTACATGTCCCAAGTTCCACTGTATGAGGACTGCTGTCACCATTGACCATACAGTTAACTGACTACACTATCAAGCCCAATGATGCATGTGCTTTGTGCAAATTCTTTGTAACAGAATGAACTCACTGACAAGGTAGTTAGCACTGCTAAACCCAGATCGGTCAGATGTGTCTATGACTGTTATGTATTTGTCAATGTGTATATGACAGTATGCCATACTATGTATTGTTCATTAACACCCAGTACATCACCCATTACCATACTGTACAAGGCTTGATGATGTTCTTCACTTAACAAGAAACTCTTGACACACCTCATCCTAAAAGCTCTGTGGTGTGTGCAATTCAGGCCAACCACATTAGTAGCAATAAGTACCTTGGTAGGGATTCTACTCTCAGTGTTGCCAAGTAAGTACATGTGTATGTGAAGGGATCTATTTCAGTTTGCAGAAAATACCTGTCCCAAGAGATCATTTGTCTGAGAACTAACTGGCAAAAGCTAACATTTCAAAGGAATCATCTTGTGGAAATTAATTCCATCAAAACTAGTAGTAGATGTATAAATGCCCTCTTCCCCACTGTACAGCTGTGCAGTGATAGTGGAGTTTGTATATATAGTTGGGTGTGGTTGTTGTGGGCACATCCACCCTCATTGGGGTTATTGTTGTACATATCCCCCGTTTAGTCTGATGTTGTACTGTACAGTTTGTTAACAGGTTAAGTAGTTGTTAATCACACTATGTGTGGTTCTACGCCACCCCACACTCTCCAAAGTGGAGGGCTGTGCCACCCACACCAGCACACATATGTTTACCAACACCAGGATTGTACTACATTGGAGAAGAGGATGTATACCCTGCCAGTACCATTGTCAATGACATTAAACTGGCAGACTGATTATTTACCGATGCAATGTTTTGCTTATTTTGTGTTGGTGGAATTACATAGGCTAAAATGAGTTCACTGCAAAATTAAGTACATCCATGTGTACAGTATTCTCTGTGTATTCAATCAACACCAAAGCTTCTGTGTGTGTGTGTGTGTGTGTGTGTGTGTGTGTGTGTGTGTGTGTGTGTGTGTGTGTGTGTGTGTGTGTGTGTGCATGTTATTCACAAACATTTGGTGTATGCCACCCAGTACACTTACCATTGCCCACTGTAAAAGAGCTGCTGACATCAGTCACCATGCACTCACCTGTATACACCCCTCAGACCTATCAGACATGTGGCACATGCAGTAACTGTTATACAGACCTGTTACTTGTGTTCAGCTGTACCCAGGATATGACACAGTCAATGTGTCACCATAGTGCCATACTCCTTGTAGGAAAGGACAGCAGACCAACATCCTGCTGACACATAGAACCTACAGCACAAACTGAATACATTATGGAGACCACAATCAGTCAGTGTTAATAGCTGTAATGCATCATGGCTTGACAAATATACACCCTGATGTGTAAGCATTAATCATTCCAGCTGAAGCACATTAAACAGCATTACATTGCTAAACCTTAATGCATTCACCCTGTGCATCAGAACCATATTAGCATGTCCCCTGCATCAATGGTATAGGATGACAGGGATGTGGCACATGTATCATTATATGCACATGGTGTGTTGTGGGCTTGCCAGAGACCTAGGCTGAGCCATTTGGTTGACATCATATGTGTGTGTTAGAGGGGTCTTTATCAATTGGGCTGTGCAGACGTGGTGTGTAGGTATGGAGGTGCCCTAGTTTTGTTGGTGATGTGTGTATGTATGTATGTATTTATGCACAAATGTCTGCCATGTGGCTGCCCTGTGCAGGAGTTTGTTGGACAGCTGCAGACCATACATGGCAGGGTGTACAGTTCACCATTTCTGGCCATGGACATGGGAGCTGTGCCTGCCATGGGTTCCAAGGGCACTATCATGTAGAACCCTAGATATGTTAATCTCCCCTGATGATGACAAATGCTCACTGGATCCGCATCCCTGTTGGGACCAGCCAGGATCACATGCATGTGGCCTGCTGCATTGTGGTTTGGAAAGCACCCCCCTGCAGTGCTGGTGCTGGTACTACCAGTACAGGAGTGGCTGTGACATGTTTCACATCCACGTAGACCTCTACCTGTTGGTGTTGCTGACCTACGTCCATGTGGCTGATGCCCTACTCCCACCTTATGCTCTAACACAGACACCACATGGTCAAGGATTCCCACCATCTCATCCAACCATCTATTCAGGACCTCTGCAAAATAACGGTGGGCATTTATAAGATCACAGATGTTGTCAAGTACAGCAGAATGATTACCCCTCTTGAGCCTCAGACTCTGTCTGGTGTAATGTTCCATACGTGCCTGTGCCTCCATGATGGCTTGAAACATGTGTCTGGTGACACCTGCTGTGGCACTTCTGCCAGGGGCATGATGACCAGCAACCCTCCTACGAGCACCACTGTACATCTGCCTGTGTGGTACCTCGCCGGTCATCTGGCTATGGCTGCTGTGTACAGACACACTTGCCATAGTCCTCACACTGTCCTGTCCCATGCCACCACCCACCAACTGTCCTTCATCTATGGCACTGGTGATGGGGTATGTATAGGCATTGTGACTGTGTGCGGGGATGGGGTGGATAAAAGTGGGATGTCAACCAATGACACAGCTTCAGCCCCTGACAATCCTGCCTGTGCCTCACCATACCTATCATCATTGTCAGAGTCTGTATGGACACTAACATCAGTTTGCCTGCAGGAGGGACCCTGACCCACCTTGCCACCTGTGAGGGGAAAAATGTAATTTAAGAGCTGCATGTTATTGCTTACCTCTACACACACTCTCTCTCTCACACACACACACACACACACACACACACACACACACACACACACACACACACACACACACACACATGCACTTATAGGTGAGGTGGCACAAAGATATTACACAGACCTTTCATTACACAACAGTCATGATGCATGACATATGGCACTCAACAGCATGCACTGCAGCTATACTCAATCCTTGTTACCAACATTGTACATCTCTGTATGCATGAGTTGTTTTAGTAGGTGATGCCCCTTCCCCTGGAACACACTGCACCCATGTACACAGTATTGCTGCACACCTGTACAGCACCCTGGCATGTACTGTGCACCATACCTCATGAGTGTACACACTGTTGCTGAATATGTATGTGTGGCAGTTATGTTTGTTCTGTTGCCCACAGCCCCTATGTGTTTGTCTGACATACCTGGGATGATATGAGGACTGCGGTCAATAGTTAATGCCTGACCTCTGATTTGTGGATCTCATCATCAGCAGTGCATGTGTGAGCAATAAAATCTGATTACACTGACAACCTTCAAAGCTTACTGTGGATATGAGAGGAGTGTACACACCATTGTTGACATGCTAGCCTCTTCCATGATATGCAGTGGGGCCACAATACTGCATATGTTAACATTACACACGTCTGATATGTGACATATGACCTGTGCAATCAAATGCAGTATCAAACAAATGTGTTAGTTGTGCAGATCCTGATTGAGATGCATTCAATATATGGGTTGCATAAGTGTGCACACCCTTAACACAATGGTTTGTTGCAGCACCTGTTAAGTGAACTACATCAGTCACTATTCCTGGAAGGGGTGTACTAGCATGGCCCTTCTTCACTTGCCATTATTTGGTCACTCCACCCTACAAATGTCCCCCAACTCTGCCAGATTGCAAGGTCAGCCCATGTGCACAGCCATTGGAGGTTACACAGTGCCTTCACTATTGCTGTGGAGTCAGGGTTATGTCTGGTACAATTCATGACATTGACTGTGTTAAGATACAGCCATTCTTAGGTTCATAGGTTCATAGGTTGGTACTGGGTTATCTGCCTGAAGGCATATATTAGCCCAGCCATGTTGTGCGGTGTTCACGCCCCTTTAGTAGTTCCCTAGACCCTTGTACTAGCAGCTAGTACCCTAGGCCCCTATCTAGTAGTGCTGTTGGTGTGATCCCCAGTGTGAACTTTCCGTTACCCATCCACTCATCAAGGTTCCTCTTGAAGAGTGATAGTGAGGTGCTCTATCTTATGTAGATTGGGACCCTGTTCCATAGTAAGGGAAGTCTCTGCGAAGGGAATCTATCCCTCCAGCATGTTCTATTCATTGTTGTGCTGAGGTTTATATCCCTAGAGCATGTAGATCGTGTAGATTTGGTTTTGCTAAGATGGAGCATGTTCAACAATTCTGGGTTGGATATGGCTCTGTACATTAGACAGAGATCGCCTCTGAGAAAGCGGTATGCAACAGAGAACAGTCTTAGCTTTTTCAATCATGCTGCATAGGGCAACTGTTTGAGGCCAGTAATCCTCTTGGTGAGGTACCTTTGTGGTCTCTCCAGCTGCTGGAGATGTCTAGCCAGGTACATTCCAATTGGTGCATTGTACTCAATAATGGGTCTGATGAGGGAAGAGTAGAGGGACACCATTACATCCTTAGATCTTGATGCGAACCCTTTCGTGATCAGATGGGTCACAGGAAGGATTTTCTAATCACTTTGGCAACATGGTTATCAAAGGAAAGCTGACTATCTACTTGGGTCCATAGATCCCTAATTTCTTCTTCAGATTTCAGGGGATTACCTCCTATGTTGTAGTTTGCGAGTACTCTGTTTTTTCCAAACGGAATTACTACGCATTTCTTTGCATTTAGCTTGAGACCATGGCTTTGACACCATGTATCAGTCTCATTTAGGCACTTCTGGAAGATCTCCATGTCGGCCGGAGACTCTATTATAGCACCCAGTTTGCAGTCATCCGCAAACTTAGTCAGCCACAGCCCTTCCGTGCTTGCCTGTACTTCTGAGAAGTATATGCCAAACAGGAGGGGCCCCAGGACAAAGAAAGCTTTGGATGTATGCTTATGTTCACTGTTGCATTTCAGGATGACACCCCTTCCCATCCTCAGCCTTATTGCAGATGCTTGACAACTATGGGCCATACATGAGTGTCATTTTGCAATGTTCCATATTCAGAATGCCATGTCTACCAGCCTAGTTCCTGCTAAAGAACAGCAAAGCTAAAGGTGTACACTGGCACCAGCAAGGTAAAAATGGGGATGGTGGGCCTGAGGTGGAATGAGGTGTTGCTTGTGCACCACATGTATTTTTATTAATACTGTCTGTAGGTTTCAGCCTTGTCTCAGTACACCATTACACATTGCAACACATGTCTTTAGGGAGACGATGTTATACATGTGCTTCCTGTAGAGAGCCCTGGATGATATTTCCTGTGGAACAACTCCTCCATCTGAGTACCCTAACTCATAGGCCACACGTATGCATTTTTCAAGGTGATTGTCGACACAGATACTGCACAGGCAGTACTTGCTAAACATTCCTGCAAGTCCCTCAGTGTTGCTGCATTTTTCTGGGCAGCCTCCATGACCAGTTTCCAACATGTGTTGTCATCTGTCTTGGATGAGTATCTGTTTATTTTCTACATTAATATTGTCCCATTTTTCATACACACATACATGACTGTCTGCACTGTTTGCCTTGGTATATGCAATGGTGAGGTAAGGCTACTTCTCTTACTCCTGAGTGCTTCCTTTTGGATATGGGATCCATTCCATGGTTTGCAAGATGTGTGCAAGCCATGGCTGCCTCTGTTGCAGGAGAGTGGGTGAATGTCATGGATGTACTTCTTGGACAGCAGTTCATTACTTGGTGTGACAATGAGGCCCTGTACTTGATGGAAGGTGTCTACTAAAGAAGAGTGAATGCTGTTAGTACCTCAAAAGCTGCTTCCACAATATGGTATTTGGAGTGTGTGCACACATATGCTTCCAGTGTTTGTTACGGTATGTATTCCCCATATTTGTTTTCCTAACATAAGTATCCATATTACACATTCACTGCTCATGTTAGGATCACATTACAGGTTGTAAAAGGTGTGGAATGTGGTATTGTGATTTGCCGTTGTTTAGATCATGAACAATTGCCATTGTAACAGTGGTGTATTCACTGTTGTAGCCACTTTATAAGGGTAATGTTTCAGACATGTCCCTACTTTAGGTCATCTGTCCCACCATTATATTTAACTTTGTCCACACATCTTGCACTGACAGGGTGTTAGGTATACTGCAGGATTCTTACATATGCTTCAGATATGCCCCATGATGACCACTGTGATGCAGTGCAGTTAACAGCAACAATAAGTGAACATGTACAGCATGCATTATGGGTAGGTGTGTTAAATGTGTGCATGGCAAATGCCATGGCCATAACATGGCCAGTGTATTGGCAAACCTGATAAAACAACTCCATACTCACCAGCTACAGGCTGCTTCCCCAGTTGTATACCAGGGGACCTACATAGTTATGTGTAATTTCAGTAGCCACACCTGTGGCATTGGTACAGGGTGGGAGCAGCATTTCAGTACATCAACAGTACAAACCCACAATACTAGAGATTATGCACATCTGTTCATTACTACACTGCAGCAACAGACTATGTAATCTGACATATGCATGAAGATACTTTACAGATGAAGATGGATAAGCAACAGTGGTCTACTAATGTGCCCTGGGGCCTTACCTGCATGCTCCTCATCCATTGTGGCACCCACCTCCACAATGCTATCGTCTGGTTCCTGGCTTGGCTTGCAGGCAGGTGCCCCAAAGCTGTCGAGGAGCTCCTCAGCATGTGTCAGTGGGGGCTGGATGGCATGACTCCCACCTGTGGCTATCTGGTCCCTCCTAACTGCAGCAGCACACTGACGGGCATGGTGGATCAGGTTGGTGCACCGATGTTGTACCTGCTTATAACTGCGGTTATGCAGGCTGACATCATTTACCCTGTGGACAAGCTTGTTCCACAGGGTGATCCTCACCTGCAGATCATGGGCCCTGCATCCAAATAGGGTTCCATGATTTAGTACACTGAAGTTTATAATGACATAATTTTCCTGAGGTGTATATGCAGGGAGCCATTCACAGGACATTGTACCTGGAAGACATAAACAGGAATAAAGGTCAGAGGACCTCATATTGCAAGGCTATAACAGTTGTTAATTCACATCCCCCCACCATATCTGCAACAATAATCTAAACACACAAATTAATGGGTATGTTTACACCAACCTTACTGTTAGGACATATATCCTATTGTGCAACAAATATTGAAATGTGTTTCTATTCATGTTCCATGTTGAAACACTATCATTGGTGGCATGTTGCTATCAATGTAACCTGCATGCCATTGTAATGGCCACTGTGGTTCCATATATGCATGTGTTCTGTTTGCTATGCAACTGTTCCAAATCTGGTGTTTTGGGTTAATGGGAATAGCTATGCATGCGGTTATAACTAATCCTGGATTGTGTTGACTATTACTAACCCACATATGTTCTAAAACTGCAGCACCATAGCATGCTTGGGAAGGCCTTTCCCACCAGACCCAGCTCTCTCACCTCATCTGGCCATGGCACTGGGCCCCAGAACATCTGGGACCCACCCTGGGACCTCCTCATCCTCTGGTCCTGAACTGCCTTCAGGTGAAACCGCCTCAGGGGATGGGGCTCATCCCCCCCAGGGAGTGGGCGGAGACAGGATCCTAGTATTTCAACATGGAACATTAATAGAAAAACATTTCAATATTTGTTGAACAATAGGACATATGTCCCAACAGTAGGTTTGGTGTAAACATACCCATTGATTTGTGTGTTTAGATTATTGTTGCAGATATGATGGGGGGGGGTGATGTCAATTAACAACTTATATTTCCTGGCAGTACTCGCAACCTTAATGATAATTGCACTAATCATTACTCTACAGGTATTATTACAGTACCCTATGGCCTTGGTTTGGGCAGTAGTATGTTTGTACACAGTGTATACTTCAACTGTCTTATAGCTAAATTCTACATCTCTTACCTGGTGGAATTGTGGAGGGAATGTTTGTTAACACTACCTGACTGTTTCTACATGTATTCCCAGATTCTGAGTTAATATTATGCACATACCTCTCAATCTCTTAATGCACACACTCTGGACAAAGCTTGACAACACGGGGGTACAAATAGGGACATATTTTGAATATAGCTCTCATAAACTTGGAGAGTTGCTAGAGTAACAGGATTTGTTTTAGTATACATTTTTTAAATGTTTTGAGATCTGAAAGTCAAATGTATGTCATTATTTAGTGACTACAATTCTGAGATCATCCCACTGATTTGACAGGGGGGCAGGGGAACAGGCAGAAAATATGAGCCAATTATCTGGACATTTTGCAAACATCTGCACACTTGAGAGGTATGATTATGCATACAGCTTACTACCACTCCCAGGATTCGAACCATGGCTGTGTCTGCTAAAAATACAACAATTTAAGTTTCATCAGTGTGTGCTGTTTGGATATTGCTGTCTACTCCTTTGGTATTTTTTGTCTAAGTCTCTCTTGATTGTACAATCTGACCTTGTAATTACAACAGTCTAATACAGACATTCCTAGACATATTTTTTATGTAGCACAGTGTGAGAAACAGTGGTTTTCACAACAGTACTATTCTGATATCAGATGTTAGTCAATGCTACATGTCAGGCCATATAATACCAGAGTAAACACTACCAGTCCAGAATTTAAATCTTTATTGCCAGGCAGTTACAGTTTTCTTATCTGACAGACATGTGGGGGGATTGTTTATTAACACTACCTGACCGTTTCTACACATATTCCCAGATTCATAGTTAATATTATTATGCATACAGCTTACTACCACTCCAGGGATTTGAACCATGGCTGTGTCTGCTAAAAATATAACAATTTAAGTTTCATCAGTGTGCTATTTGGATATTGCTGTCTATCTCTTCAGTGTTTTCTGTCTAAGTATCTCTTGGTTTTATAATCTGATCTTGTACTTACAACAGTCATATACAGACATTCCTAGACAATTTTTTATGTAGCACAGTGTGGGTAACAGTGGTTAACACAACATTACTATTCAGAGAATGCAACAATAAATGCCATACAATAACAGAGTAAACACAACCAGTCCAGGATTCAGAACTTTATTGCCAGGCAGTCACCGTTTTATTTAAATATGACCTATATGGGACTATTACTGTAACATTATCTGGTTTATTCAGTACAACCCATGGGGAGGCCATGGTGGTGCAGCGTTTAGCGTTGCCACCTCACAGCAAGAGGTTCTCTGGTTTGATTCTCAGCTGGGGTGCCTTCTGTGTGGAGTCTGTATGTCCTCCCTGTGGTCGTGTGGGTTTCCTCCAGGCACTCCAGTTTCCTCCCACATCCCAAAGACATGCAGTAGGTGGATTGGACACTCTAAAGTGGCCCTAGGTGTGTGTGTGTGTGTGTGTGCCTTCTGTGGAAGGTTGGGCACTGGACTGGCAACTTGACACTGTAAAACTCCACTGCCAATCATGAGCGGCCAGATGATCCACTGTGGCGACCCCTAACCGGGAAAAGCCAGAAGAAGAAGATTCAGTACAACCCATGCATAGTTTTTATACTGCCAGGTGACTTTCTACTACTTTATACTTATTTGGTATGACTACTACAAGTACAATTGTTACTCATCAGCCTCGTGATGCACCCTTTGCAACCTACTAGCATGGGATTCCTAATTCATAGCCCAGTCAGCTGCAGCTGTAAGGGAAATATAGAAATATTTAGGCATACCTATACATCATATACACAGGTTGAACATTAGTAAACAGTTATTGGTATGACTACTTACACACTGCTGGGACATGACCCCTCTGCCTTGCTTCTTGGACCCACTTGTCCAATAGCACCTTCTTTCTCTGCTTCAAGTTGGCATAGTGGTGTCAGACCTACTCACCAGTCCGAGGGATACCAGTGGCACTGATGAAATCACGGGCGAGATAGTCCCAGGCTTCCGCTTTATATTGGGAGCCTTGGTGCTGGCCCTGCAGCAGTCTCTCATCAAGGTTTTGTACGAGGAGTCCTACCATGACCTTGGACTCCTGTATGCCCCATTGCTGCGCACGGAAGTGCATACTCTCACCAACTCCTGCCATACTGCCTACAGTCAGAAGTTGCAACCAGTTATGAGCTGTATTCCCAGCTGTGGGGTTTAAATATGAACAATTTCCCACCTTTTGCCATGACTGGATGGTTTTGAATAAGCTGAGCTAAGCTAAGCTATGAGCAAACCTGCTTAGTTAAGTTTGGCAGTGGTTAAAGGGGCAGGTTCAGCACTGCTTACCAATGGGCAAATCCACTTAGCTAGGCTACTCATTGCGTAGCAGTCATATTTACACAATGCTTACACCTGGTAAGTAGAGCTGTACAATGCTTAGCATTGCTTATTTTTATTTTATAGGCTATCTGCTGTATGCACTTGGTTCATCATTCATTACATATTATATATTTGTTTACTGTCCCCAATGTGCTTTCATTACATTTATTCATGTGTGACTATACTGTATGGGGCACTTGTGTTTATATGGGCATTTCACAACTTTATTAAACTGACACCTCACATCTGGACCCACTACAGTACTCTGGTTAACAAATATATGTTATTTAGTAGCTAATTACAAAAAATACATTTTTATGTACTGCTTTCACATGTAAAATGCAAACTGGTTACAGTGGGGATTAAACCGGGAATGGTTGCTTGCAAAGCATATGTTCTAACCACTACACTATTGCCATACTGCTTATGCTGGATGTCTCTTGCTATTTAACTTCTTGTGCTGTTTAAGCTGGACTAAGCATAGCTAAGCAACGGGCACACCCACGCAGCTATGCTTAAACTTTATTGCACGTTTAAAAAAATATTTGTTGTGTTATTTTATTTGTACCCGTCAGAATATCCCTGCTAATGCTGAACCTGCTATTCTATCAACTTTCTGCTTTGTAGGACGATTGCCCCTCTTGGCTTTGTCCACAATCCTTACTCTGATGGGTTGGGAGGTGTTCGCTATGTGCTTATGCTACATGTGTTATTCTAACAACATCTGTCTTGGTAGAGACGATTGTCCCTCATGGCTTTGACCAGATTTGTTATCCTGATGGGTTGGGGGTGTTATGAGCGTTCTTGCTCATTTTAAATTGCCAAAAGGCAATTCTAGAGTGCAGTAGGCATGTATATTGTGAGAGCTCTGCTCTCAGACACACCCCCTGTGCTCATATATGGAACCATGTCCGTTTTACAGCATGGCAGTGTGCCTTCATACATATGCATGGCATGCTGCCGTGCTGAACAGGAACGATCCCTGCCATGCAGGAATAACTTATTCCTGCATGGCTACTTGCTGAATCCCGAGGAATGTCCTATATTATCAATGATACAGGGGTGTTAGGCTTTTAAGTTGGCCCATAGACACCTCTATGGCAGTGCTGGACACAGGGAGTGGTGACTGGCAATCATATAAAATTGACTTTTCTTTTGTAAATGTGTGCATATTTTGTGAGCATACGTCTCAACTGTACAGATTTTCACAGAATGTCCAGATTTTTGGCTCACATTTGTGACATATTTTTCATAAAATTGTGATTTTCTAACAAATCATTGGCAAATTATTGATGATTTAAGTCAGGAAATAATGAGAGACATTTGAATTTTAGACTTCATATCTTTCAGAAAATTAATGCTAATGCAAAACCTGTTATTCTATCTACTTCCTAAGCTTGTAACAGCAATATTTAAAATAAAGTCCCTATTTTTGGGCCTTTGTCCCCCCATTTTTTATGTCTTTGTCCAGATTTCTTGCTCTAAGAGATTGAGAGGTATGTTTGTGAGAATTTTTGAAACCATTTATAACAATTGACTAATGTGTTATTCCTTGCTTGATACAAACTATAATTTTCTTTTTTTAGGAGGTGGAGGAGCCAAATACCATTCATATGTTGTCACAACAAAAGTTGTGTTTCAAGAAGTTTTCTCTTGAAATTGTGTAATCATGCAGTTCTTTCAGTGGCAAATAATAATAATACATAACTCCATTGTTATTCCTTGTTTCAGGTCAAACGTTGGTTTGTATGTGAGTGTGATATGGTACAGCCACATAACCTTAAATTATAATACCTGAACTGTGTGTCTCCAGTGGTTAATAGTGAGAATATATACATGTATATAAGAAGGAATTTAATTATGTGGTATTTAGGTATTGTATCCTTCTATGTTTTAAGTCACCTAGGTGTATGGCACCAAAACATACCAATCTATGTAAACCTTCTTTTGGTGACTCAGAAAAATGATGTAATTGTGCAAGCATTCAGGCACCACTGTGCCTTTCTGTTTGAGAGAGGACATGGGGATATGTCTGACAGATTTGGTACCAGATAGACAATGACTTAAATGCTGTAGGGGTGCAGCAGGACTTATGATTAGGTGCATCTTAGGACAACTGATATGATTTCATCAGCCCAGAGGAGAGCAGCTGCAGTTGCCTGTGAGCTATATACAGGGGGGGGTTGGGGGGGTTGCTACAAGCTTCCACAGATACCTACTGAAGAGTTCCTGTCCATTTTCAGAGATCCAAGGAGCACCATGGAAAGTGAACAGCAGCAAGTGATTGATGTTGGTACTGATGTTTCTGGCAGGGAAAATATGTGCCAGGATGAGCTTCCAGGTAATCTTACATACATTAGTTTATAACATTTTCTTGTATAGTAAAATGTTGAAAATAATATTTCATGTTGTTTTAATTATTCTTTTTGGTTGCACCTATTGATAAATTGATGCAGTTAACATATTTGTGTTCATTACACAAAGGCTTTGGGTGGACGTGTCAGTCAAGTTTCAGTTAAAAGTATTGTAATGGACAAAATAGGCAGACATTTTCTGTCCCCTTGTGTTATTGTAATTCTAATGACTCTGTCCTTATCTTTTGCTTAACTTCCATTTAGACCATCTTCACTAGCAAGTGTGCAGTTAACTACAGATGGCCAGACAAAGATTCTTATTTGATTATTGATAACCATTTGTCCATATGTGGGAGGTGGGTGTCATTAGTGTCTGTGTATTGCTGTGCCATCTGTGATAGTGGTATTAGTATTTTGTTATCATATATTACATTGCAGTGCTGGCATTAATTTCTTCCCTGTGGTTGTTGCTTATTTTCACAAGTGATCCTGACAATGCAAGTGTATGACTCTTACTACCTGATATCAGAGTATTGACAGATTCTGATAATGAAGATGGCCAAACAGAGGCACAGTCAGGGGTGCAGGGGTTGAATCTGACACTGAGGTTGACATTCATCCATCCCCTGTATTTCTGTCAGACATAACCAGTAAGCCTATGCATACCTATTCCAGTGATCCCTGAGATGTTAGACAGGTGGAGGCTGACACACTTAATCAGGGTGTGTGGTTACTCGGCTTCACTGCTGGTTGACTCTGGCCATAGCCAAAGTGTGGGTGAGGTGCCATGCAGGAGGGTTGTTAGAGGTGCTTGGAGGAGGTCTGCTGTCCATCCTTCACCTGATCCCGGTGTGTCTTTATGTGTCACTTGATGTATGTTTAGGGCCATCATGGAGGAGCAGACATGTTCCAATAGGACCTCTTAGCACATGCTTAGGGTTGTAGATTTGGCATAGGCTAACATGAATGACTGCCTCTGCCATGTTGCCAGTTCAACGGATCAGATGAATGACTATAGAATGGGTGGTGTCTGTGATGGAATGTCTACTGGGGGGGGTGGCATCCATGTGGACATAGTTCAGTATCATCATCTGATGATGGTAGTCAATGTGGCCATGCCTGATCATGCTCCCGTAGTGGCATGACTTCTACTGCTCCATCAGTAATTGAGGTGCCCACACCCAGATGTAGTAGGCCATGGGGTCATGCTCCTGGGTGTACTCATGAGGAGACCTCATCCAGCAGATATCAGTCATGTTCAGGTAACATCAGTGCATCTGACCATGGGCATGAATATGCCAGTGCAACTTTTTGCAGTCCCAGTTCTTGCAGTCAGGGACAACAATGATGAACTGTCACCTCCACCATGCATGGCTCACATCTGTCTGACATACCAGGACATACAGCTAGCAGAGAGCTTGGCTGTGTTCTTGCAGGCACTCACGCACACGTTTCACCTTGAGTGTCCATACAGACATATACATTTTACAGTTACATGGGTCATTTGTGAGGCTTATCGCTCATTCAGTCTCAGTGGTCATTTTATACTTTATCAAAGTTTTTCCCTGTCTGTTTTTCTTACTCACCTGCAATCACTACCTTTTATATCAGCCTTTGCCTCCTGCCCCCCCAGACAACACCCTGTGCAAATGATGATAACTGTGCCCTATCCTTGATTTTCTATGTTTTTGATTCAGAGATGCAGAAGTCTTTTGTCTGATGCCCAGGGTGCATAGCTGATGCGTGCTTAGTATATATGTGTTTGAAATGACCTTTTGAAAATTGTACTGCTTTCTTACAGATTTTTATAATGTCTGAATCTTTAATGCATGAGGTCTATTACTTGATAGAAAGAACATCTATTGACATAAGTCAGTGCTGTCACATATTGATGTCATTGCTGTAAAAATCACCTACCTTTTACTTAATTAAATTAGCAACTAACACTATGCAAGAATATGCCATTCATTTGTGTTCTTAGATGTTTATTCTCCTCTTGCAGGTTCAACATTTACCTTGGAAGTGCAGCATTTACAAGAGTTTTAATTCAGGGAAGAGTCTGTGTGATGTTAGCAGTACACAGCCATTACATGGGTAAGTAAAGGTTGTGAATGTTGCCTGGCATCAATGTTACTGTTTGTATGTGCATAGGATGAAGGTTTTATCCCCTTAGGTAGTTAGCGTGTGTGCTATCTGTTGCCTCTTGGCCAAGGAGAGTGCATATTGTGCACATCTACATAGGCTTACACCCACAGCAGCTGGTGGATTCCCATCTGACTCCTCACCTGCATGTGTCTGTGGTACATTTCCCAGTGGTACTGTGATGTGTTCCCCTTCCCCTTGGTGTTCGTGCTGTAGCTGTTTTCTCAGGATAATATTATGAAGGATGGAACAGATGATGAAAATTTCAGACCAATTATGGGGATTGTACTACAGGGCTCCCCCAGACATATCTAGGCGCCTGAACCATGACTTCAGCAGCCCAAACATATGCTGTATAATATATCTTGTTTGAGCATATGCCTTGTTATAGCATGCTTCTGTGGGTGTTGGTGTGCATTTCTGATGGGTGTCTTTAGCCACTGTTTGAGTGCATACCCTGCATTACCCAATAAATGACCTTGTGGTATATCCCCCATAGAAATCCTCTGGTAGAGTTGAGAGTTGTGCCAGATATGGGAGTCATGGCAACTGCTGGGGTTGCCGGTACACACGTTCAGGACAATTCCCTCGCCTTTATGCATGTCCTGGTAGTTAATGGAGTGGAAGCCCTTTTTGTTTATGTACACTAAACACTTCTCTGTTCTTTGGGTGGTGTTTTGATCTCAGTGTGTACAGAGTATGGCTGCAAGGACTTCAAGAAAGTGTGCTACATTACAGAATTCCTGCATAGTTGTTGCTCTGTCCTTGGGTGCATGGGGAAAATGTATGTAGTCACTTTCATGCTGTAGCAGAGCATTCAGGAACTGGTGTAGGATCCTGGATGCTGATACCTGTGATACCTCCATTATATCCCCTGTTGGTCTCTGGTAGGTTCCTGTGGCTAAGATTCTAAGTGCTACACATGCCTTAGTTTCCACAGGTGTTGGTTCCCCTTAGTTTGCCCTTGCTCTCAGTTGAGGATGACAGAGGTTGAAAACTTCCTGTAGTGTGTCTCTATCCACCCTTTAGCACTCTACAATTTCCACCTCATACAGATTGTGAAAATCTAAATGAGGTCTAAACAGCCTTCTCCTTCTTGGCAGAGGTCTATTAGTATTAGCAGCAGCATAAACTGGGGCCTATTGCACATACACATGTATAAGAGCAACAGCAGCCCCTAAAATTTTTCCATGTTGTGTAGTTTCCATGGTTGTATTCCAATAGGCTTTATAATTCACTGGCAAAACCTGCACTGAGTTTACATGATTACTTAATAGCTTACCGAATAGCTCCTTTATTTTGGATTGGTTGATTAGCATACAGTTCAGCTGCTTATGCAGTAATTAGCATGCAACAATGTTTACCGTGTTTGTGGGGCTCTATATAGTGTCTAGAGCTACTTACTGAATACAAAAGAGCATGCTACTGTGTAGGCTTTATTGAATCCAGCACCTGATTTATTATGCAAAAAGGTTTATTCATTTGTGTTCCTTTCAACAAGTAAGTATTTTATTGCTACATATTTTCTGGTTTAATTTCTCCAAGCCTTTTGGGTTTCTCATATCATGACAGGAATAGACCCCATTTCTTAGTCAAAGTATGATTAACGTTCATGAAATTGATATGGTTTCAATCTATGATGTTAGCCAAACTTACTCTTTGCAGCACCTGCAACGTGTCCAGAACTAACTCGTTCTGCAATTCATATGGAGTTGCATGTATTGGCAGCGTATCTAAATAAAACTGTGACATCTTTTTTTCTGAGACCCATTACTCCTACAAATATTGGAACTCTCTGGGTATCCTTCTTCCACATTGCCCTTGTTTCTGCCTGCAATCTCCCGGTATTTTATGACTTTGTGCCTCTCTGTACATGTAATCACTGGATGCAGCAATTTCAATGATCATTGCTCATTTTGTCTTCTTTTCATGAACTACTATATCTGGTTTTCTCACATCTATCTGTTGTCAATGGGCGAGCTTCTTCATTCTCTATAATGCTTGGTGGCTCATGTTTCTAGTGCTTTTCAGCTACTTCTATATTGTAATGTTTGCACAACCCCAAATGCAACAGTCTTGCCACATTACTATGCTTTTTAGTATACAGGCCCTCTGCCATTAGTATATCACTCCCAGCAACAAGATGTGCAACTGTTTCCATTTATGTTTTACAGAACCTGCTTCTTTCTCCCACATGCCCAATGGACCTTGCAAGCCAACATGTATGTAGCGCACTATCTTGGGCTGCCAATATTAACCTTTCATCTTTTGGCTTAAATTCACATCTCCTTAATCATTCCTGCATCAGATCCTGATAGACATAAAGTTGTTCTGGGAGTTTTCTGTTCTTTCTTTCTTTCTTTCTTTCTTTCTTTCTTTCTTTCTTTCTTTCTTTCTTTCTTTCTTTCTTTCTTTCTTTCTATCACATTCAGTTGCAGCCTGATTTTTAAGAAACAAAAGGAACCACATCCAAGGCTCTAGGCAGAAACGTTTAATCCAAATGCATCCAAATTCACCAACTAAGCACTTTCACCATAACAAATGGCTTCTTCAGAGTGAGTGAAAAGCATCCATACCTTACATTAAATACTCAACCAATCATTCAATCATCCAATGAGAAACATTATTGAGCAATTATACAATAATTACAAAATTTTAAACAACTGAATGTGTCCACGCACAGTAGAAAAAATAATAAATATGTTATACATACCCTAACAAAAAAATAATAGTTAGAAAAGCATCTTGTCTATAATTATAATGATATCTTTCAAAAATCCACTAGAAAAACATTTAAATAAAATGCTAATAAAAACGTTTTTAAAATAATTATGTTGAAATTGTAAACAACTTAATGAAACAAGTGTGTAGAAAATACATAATGTTCACCTACTGAAAGTAAATTCTGTTGTCCCTATCCTTCAAAACAGGCTTTAAGGAGATGTGTTCATTCAGGCCTGGTGGTGTAGTAGCATCCAATGTTATTTGCCATCTATATTCCAATAATTCCACCCTCAACCTGACATCACCACCCCTTTCAATACTTCCTACACTATCAATCACAAAGAAAATAAATTTCTTAAAGTCCATACAGTGTGTACTATGCATATACAATGCATTGTGTATGTCGTGATTTTTAATGGCCCTCAGATGTTCTGCAATCCTGTCCTTTAACCTTACGGACAGTTTTGCCCACATAGAATGCGTTGCAGCTAACACAGGTGGCAATGTATACCAAATTCTGTGTGTTGCAACTGCACCTACCACCCAGTGGTCTTAAAATAGTTTGTCACCACTACATAAGGTCCATTAATGAACCTACAAAATTCAAATGTTTCAAAGGAAGGTAAAGCTTTGGAACTGATTGTTAAACAACAAATAGAACTATTTGGGACTAAGTGTAGAAAATAGAGGGCGTTACAGTTGGACAATGCATTTTTGGTCAAATCTATCACTTTACAACAGGTCCCCAAGGGACTTAGGATCTGGAAACTTCCCAATGGTATAGAACAAGGGACACCAGCCTACAAGGAACTTTTAGATCTTTTTAGCAAGACAAGTCTACAAATGTTGGACATAATTGTAAAAACCAATGTACGTAAGATAAATATTCTTGAGAAGGAAATTGCTAAACTGAATGAAAGTATCGTTGTGGACTTGCTGTTTTGTCAAAATGTACAAGGATATAGGGATGTTTTAAGCAATATTGATAAATATGTAGAAAAAAGTATGCAAATAAAAACCAAGAAGTTAGCTAGGGATATGGAGGACTACAAAAATAACCGGGCTTATGGAGTTGTTAAACACAGTCAAGGAAATCATATTGAAAGTGCCATAATTGTTAATGATGACTATGATAGTGGTGATGGTGGGCCAGATAATGGAGAGACAACATCCGGGGTTGTTTTAGACAAATACCCACCGTTAGGGAGATCAGCTCGGCTACAGAACAAAAGGGAGGAGAATTCAACCACCCAGAACTATGTTCCGGATACGAAATATCAGGGACAGAGACGGGCGAACAACCATTGGAACAAACAATGACACAATTACAACAACAGGAGGAGATATTAAGTGACTCTGATATAACTTCTGACTGTGTAGCATGTGAAGTTTTACCAGATATTTACATTACTACTATATGTGATGTAGAAGTATGTTTAAACATAGAGAACTTGTTGTCACAGTGTAAAATCTTCACCAAATCCAACTTCAAAGTTTATAATTATAGTGCCTTTGATATTAAAGAAGCCCACCATGACGTATTGTCAAAAGGCTTTTCATTTGTACCTAACTTCAGAACAAATATGGTGGATGAATTCACTAATGTCAAAATGTTTGTGAGCTTAATTTGGCCCTTTTTTCAAGGACAATCCTAATGTTGTTTGTCATCAAAACAATTATGGGTGTTTAAAAGGAAAAGTGTTTTTGTACCCCCATGCAACAAGGATGTGGCTATATTTGAAAAAATATGTTTGAAGGGAATTAAGAACATAATTAATACTAAATGGGGGGCAAAGTATGATTCTAATTTGTCTACACAAGAAAAGGATGCCTTGTTTGAGTTGGAAGAAAACAAAGAGTTGAGAATTATGAAACCCGATAAGGGTGGTGGTGTGGTGATTATGTCCAAATTTGATTATATAGCTAAAATGCAGGAAATACTGGATGACCACACCACTTATCAAAGGATTTTTATCAACGAGTTGCATATAGCATACCATAAAATTGATTTATTCTTACTTGATGCTTTATTCCAAGGAGCACTTACTGAGACAGAATTTATTTTTTTAAATGTGGAATGCCCAGTCACACCTGTTGTTTTTGCTATCCCGAAAATACACAAGGGCACTAAGGACCCCCCATTTTAGAGCAATAGTTTTGTCCCAGGGTTCCAAGACTGAACCCTTGGCTGCCTTTGTGGATGAAGGGATTCAGAAGGTTGTGGCTGGGATTCCACATATTTTGAAAGATTCTTGGCATTGCCTCCAAAGACTTGATAAGATATCAGGTCATGGTACAGAATGGTCCTTCCTAACTATAGATGTCATCAACTTATTTACTGTAATTCCACAAGATATGGGGGTTGAATATTTCACCCAAGATTTGGTAAAAAGTGATAAATTAAACGCTGCCAAAATAAATATGATGACAACAAGCATGGAAATGGTGTTGAAGAGCAATTTTGTAACATTTGAAGGTGAATTGTTTCAGTAAATTTCAGGTGTGGCTATGGGGGCAAAATGTGCCCCTGGATTTGCCAACCTAGTTCTTTTATATTGGGAAGAAGTATATGTATTTGGGTCACCATATAAAGACAGAATTACTCTTTATAACAGATTTCTAGATGACATACTAATTTTGTGGACGGGAAGTGAGGATGATGCCAAGTCTTTTGTTGAATACTTAAACAGTACCATTACTTTTTTCAAATTTAATAGTAAATGGAACAATAATGAGATGTAATTTTTGGATATTAAACTGACCAAATCAGAAAACATTTTACATAGCAACATATTTAGGAAGAAGTCTCATAGTAATTCCATGTTACATTATAATAGTTGCCATCCTCAACATCAAAAAAGAGAAATAGTAAAGGGCCACATGGTAAGACTTTCTAGACTTCTGAGTGACGATGACACTTGTAATAAGGAAGTGTATACCTTAACTGGCTTCTTTGTAGACAGGGGATACCCATTAAAGTTGTTGTTAAAAATAAGAAACAAAGTTTTGGGAAAAAGGAGGAGTAGCTATCAATCCATTCTAAGGGGTAACAACACAGAAATGGTGGAGAAGGACAACACCTTTGAAGGCAAGGCATTAATTTTGAGATACAATAGTCAAACGTCTGGTGTTGTTGAAGTGGTGAAAAAAATATGGGACACAATATTTAATGAAACTTTGAGGAATGATTTAGGAAGTTTCCCCTAAATAATATACTCAAGGGGGAAGAACATCAAAGAAATCTTGGAAGGAAATAGAATTATATACAAATGTTCCAGGATGTACAAGTGTAGAACTTGTAAATTTTGTAGGTTCATTAATGAAGGACCTTATGTAGTGGTGACTAACTATTTTAAGACCATTGGGTGCCCTGGTAGGTGCAGTTGCAACACACAGAATTTGGTATACATTGCCACCTGTGTTAGCTGCAATTCATTCTATGTGGGCAAAACTGTCCGTAGGTTAAAGGACAGGATTGCAGAACATCTGAGGGCCATTAAAAATCATGACACACACAATGCATTGTATATGCATAGTACACACTGTATGGACTTTAAGAAATTTATTTTCTTTGTGATTGATAGAGTAGGAAGTCTTGAAAGGGGTGGTGATATCAGGTTGAGGGTGGAATTATTGGAATGTAGATGGCAAATAACATTGGATGCTACTACGCCACCAGGCCTGAATGAACACATCTCTGTTTTGAAGGATAGGGCCAACAGAATTTAGTTTCAATAGGTGAACATTATGTATTTTCTACACCCTTGTTTCATTAAGTTGTTTACAATTTCAACATACTTATTTTAAAAACTGTTTTATTAGCATTTTATTTAAATGTTTTTCTAGTGGATTTTTGAGAGATATCACTATAATTATAGATAGGATGCTTTTCTAACTGTTATTGTTTTGTTAGGGTATGTATAACATATTTATTATTTTTTCTACTGTGCGTGGACACATTCAGTTGTTTAAACTTTTGTAATTATTGTATAATTGCTCAGTAATGTTTCTCATTGGATGATTGAATGATTGGTTGAGTATATAATGTAAGGTATGAATGCTTTGAGCTCACTCTGAAGAAGCCATGTGTTATGGTGAAAGTGCTTAGTTGGTGAATTTGGATGCATTTGGATTAAAAGTTTCTGCCTAGAGCCTTGGACGTGGTTCCTTTTGTTTCTTACTAGTTTTGTACCCAGTGGGTATTTTTCTTTTTGCAGCCTGATTTTTGTTAGCTTCAGGTTTGATTTTCATTCTTTATGGATGCCATTATGCTTCTGCTAAGTAAAAAAAATGTCCTCTTAGAAGTATTCTCTTCATATTTCAAAACTTTCAATGTTTGGATCTAATGAGGTCAGCCGATATGTATGCAGTGCTATGATTGCTGATCTATGCATGCAATAAAATTTGAGAAGGCCCATACTTCCTTCAGAATGAGGAATATATAATCTTGGTATACATTGATTTTTATATACCACTTGATAAGTGCAAAGCATTTTTCTTGTTTTCTGTCCAGCTGATCCAATAATTTTTGGGGTCAGTCAGTCACTCCAAAACTGTAAGTTAGAACAAGAAGAGCAAATTAGTTCATAACTTAGACTTTGTTCTTAGATGTCAGGGCTGTTTTCAGTATTAATTGTAGTTTACTAAGTATTCCCCACTGACATTTGCTCACATTTGGTCATGTTTTATTGCTGATCCTTCATCAGTTTCCAGAAATTTATACACTCCCTCCTGCACAAGTTCCTTTACATCGTGTTCCTGTGGGAGAATATTTTCTCTGAGCTGCAGCTTTCCTGCTTTACATGTTACTTTTGCACATTTATCAAGACCAAATGCCATTCTTATATCATCTGAGAAAGTTTTAACCACTTAAAGTTTTGCTTTCAGCTCCTTATCTGAACTATGCAGTTTTAAATCATCCACAAAAAGGAGATGAGAAGTCTTTACATCTTGTTGCTTTCTGGAAGCCAAATTGTAACCATGACCTAATCTGTTAAGTAGAAAGCGTAATGGTTTAAGGGCAAAGACAAAAGAGCAGCAGTGAGAAAGAGTCACCCTGGAATATCCCCTTTGAATTTGTATCCCTGGGACAATAATTTGTTCTTTATTATGACTTAGCTGCAATTGCTTTGCCACTGTTTCATGGTCACTGCAAAGTTATTGATCAATGTAGGGTGTGTCTTATACATCTGCAAGCACTACTTTATCCATGAATGTGGGATGCTGCCAAATGTTTTCTTTTTTGTAATCTAGCCATGCCATACTTAGGTTCTTCTTTTTACAATTCTCCATTATGTCATTATTTAATAACAAATGATTCTTTATTCCATATAACTTTCTTTTGTTATGTTGCCATAATTGAGTTTATTTCTAAATGACTATAAACTCTGTCAGAATCAACTCCAGTGTATATTTATACACAGTCAGAAAGTAAGTTATCGGTTAAAAGCTTTTAGGATAGCTTGCAGGTTCATTCTTAAGGAGTAAACTATTTTTTCCTGCTGTTAGCCAGGTTGACATTTGTTTGGGATTTCCTTATAAGTAGTTCTTACTCAAGCCTAAATGTTCATGTAAAGATGTTAATACTTTTAGCCAGAAGTTAGTAACTGCATCTGGGCCTTCGGTTTTCCATTTAGGAACTCTAATTTTGTTTCAGTTTCTCTGGCTGTTACTTCACTCTTTTCATATCCTGTACATTTGAACATATTAGTGTTTCATCAATTTTTTTCTAGCCATTCAACATCTTTATTATATTCCAGAAGATCTTCATATATATTTCTCCAAAATATATTTCTTCTTTTTTGATGATATTTCTATTCCTTTTGCTTTGTTTCCCAATTCTCTATAAAACTTTTTTTTTGGGTCATCAATGAGTTGCTTAATTTCTGCTTCTTCTTTATATTTGCTGATATCTTTAGTTTATTATTTGCAATAGTATATGATATATATACTCCTGCTCTGTTCTAACACTCCATGTTGCTTTTATCTGTCTATCTTTCTAAGTATTTTTGTTGAAATGTCCCCTCTTCTGTACTCTTCTAACAGTAAAACTTCTTGCCTTAATTGTGTTACAGTTTTCTCTATTCAATATTTCCATGATTGCATTTGATTTCTTTCTTTCTTTTCCCTTACTTCCTTGAATTTTTGTGGTAAGACTTTATTTGTTATCAATTTAGCTGCACAGTAATATATATCCTAATTACTTCTGTTATGTCTCATGAATTTCTGTTAATAGTCTTGATTACTGTGACGTTTGTTTTACTATACTACTAACATTTAGGTGTTAATGGACTTTCTGTAATCTATTTATTTCATTGATCTTACTATGTCAATCCATCCCTATTAAATCATGCAGCTCTTACCTTAGATCAGTTTTGTCTAAAATGAGTGCACATTCTTTGTTTTTTCTTTCCTGTGGGCATTCTATAAAAAGTTTTAGAGCATCTTCCCCTGCCATATTTGCTTCAGCTGCACCTTTTGCCCTCCATTGCTCTTTCATAATGGAACTCACTTGCCTATGACTCCACAACATTGCTGCATCAGAGTTGCCACTGTTTCCTGTTCCTTCCCTTGTTATACAATGTCTATTATACTTTTGTACTGGTTTCCTACTAAAGACTAGTATCTTCATGTGGCAATTGAGCAGATGCATCCCATGAAGGCAGTCCCACAAGTTGGTGTAAAGGCCAATATGAAGAGATTAATTGAGTAATTGAAATTAGAAGGTGTATAAAACAGCAAGCAGGAATATTATTCTGATGAAGTTTCCTGTTTTGGAAATAATCTTTTCTGCTTGCATTCTGTTTGAAACATTTTGAATACTGTCGTGCTGTGCTGTGCTGTGTTGTCATTGAAAACCTTACTACTATACAGCGTTTGAGTTCGTGTCTTGTGGACTGAAAAGTTTTTCTGTGGAACCAACTAGTTTCTCTTCATATTGGCCTTTACACCAACTTGTGGGACTGCCTTCATTGGATTTGTGGTTATTATTGGTGAATTTTTTCTCCATCATCCGTTTTTTCAATTAGCAGATGCATCCCATCCCACCTGTATTCCCTTAATTTAGGGACTCGCTGTTCTATCATGCTGTGACATTACCAGCTGGATTTTCTGCACTAAATCCTTCACTTCATAGGTAATCCATAACTTTGGTTTCTGTTTCCTTAACTTCTCCATTACTAATCCTCTTTTCTGCTTCCCCTTTATTTTCTTATTTTTGTATTGTAAAACTGTCCCTATGCAAAAGCCTTTACTTTCATTTCTCTTTGAATTTCATTGGTGTTGCTTGTTTGTATTGATTAATTTTGCTTTTTCCTTTGCATAAATATTGCACCATATTAAATCTCTTTTTCTTTCCATTGTCCATATTTCTTCATTAGATGTCTCCCACTCCACCTGTTTCTCCTTACTTTGGGGACTCATTGTTCCATAACATACCTCTCAACTGTTCAGATTTTTGCTTCATATTTTTGATCTACTCCTCATAAAAATTGTGGTTTTCTGGCAAATTGGTGATAACTGAAATCAATAAATAATGACAGACATTTGAGTTTCAGACTTCATATCCTTCAGAAAATGCATGCTAACATAAATTCTGTTATTCAACAAACTTTCAAGGTGCAATATTTAAAATCTGTCCCTATTTTTGAGTCATTGTACCCCCATTAGTTTTAGCTTTGTACAGATTTCTTGCACTAAGAGGGTAAGAGGTATATCTGAGTATGCTGTGACATGACCTGTGTTAGACTTTCTACACTAAATCCTTCACTTCGCAGGTATTCCATAACTTTAGCTTCTATTTGTTTAACTTCTACTTTACTAATCTTCTGTTCTATGTTCCCACTTTGTGATCTTATTTTTTGTATTTTAAAATCTTCCACATCTGGGTGCCTTTGCATATATTTCTCTTCAAATATCTTTAAAGCTGCTTTTTTGTACTGTTTAGTATGGCTTTCTCCTTTGCATAAATATTGCACCATGTCAGATCTCTCTTTCTTTCCTATGGCCATGGTTCTTTTTTATAGCTTTCAAAAATCTCTAGGTTTTGTTCTTTATATTTTTAGACTTCCACATTTGCTTCTTTTTCCAAATGATCCAAGGTTTCTTGGTCTATATGTTTTTCATTAATCTGTTGTAGTAATAAACACAAATTTGAATTTGAAGCTTTTTGACAGTTTTTTTTCAGCAAGTATTTTTCTTCCCTCTAATTTCTCTCTTAATCTTTTTGAATATCTTCTATATGAACATTCTGGGCTTCTTGCATAATACTAACAATACATAATATCTTTCTTGTCCTCAATAGTCCACTCATTTTTATGGCACATTTTTGGCCTCTCTGTTTTTGTGTTTTTTGGGAACTACTATTTCCTTCTACAATGGGTGTGGGGGGGGGGGCATCCTCCCCCTGAGCTTGTCCTAGCCCCATTGTAGGAATGTTTCCATGCCTTGAGGATTCTACACTGTAATTTTTTCCAGTCCTGGTGCCAATGCACCTACTAAAATTGGCCACTTTTTAAACCTGGGACTTGTGCACAGCTGTCTTTTTTTATTTTTAACCTATTTCTTTCCATGATATATGCTATATAAACTACAGTCTAGATTTCACTGTTGTCTTGGTGAGAGTTTGTAAAACAGGGTCCACTTCATGAAAGGTACTCACCAGTGCTTCAGGATGAATTCAGTTCTAGCGATACTATTCTTCTTTGCATGCTGATTTTATCATTTCTCCGCCCGGAGCCCATTTTTATTACTGCATATTTTTCTATGGGGTAGCGGTGATATTCACAAACAGTGTACAATGTATGGACAATATGCCACTAAAAGAGCATATCAAAGAGTTACATAGTTCATAGGCACACATCCAGTCCTGAGACAAAGTTTAGTCCACACTGGACCAAGCAGCTCTGGTACTCTCACACAGATGTATTTGTTAAATGCCACACATCCCAGAACAAGATATATAAAGTGCACTCTGTATGCACCAAGACATGTTATATCACATATCCATGTTTAAGCCTTACACAGTTAAAATCACATAGTATCAGTAAGATTATTTGATTCCATGCCTTCCATTAAAATCAGACATGATAGCAGCAAGTAAGGCAGTATCAACTGCAGACCAGGATATACATGATGATACATTTGGTTATGAAATGCTGCTATTATAGGCTATGCATCACTGCTACATTAAGTTATACACCACTGCTACATTAGGTTATACAACACTGTTACAATAGGATATACACCACTGCTACATTAGGTTATACACCACTGCTATATTAGGTTATGCAACACCGTTAAATTAGGTTATACACCACTGCTGCATTAGGTTATGCATCATAGCTATATTATGTTAAACAGTACTGCTACATTAGGTTATGCAACACTGTTACATTAGGATATACACCACTGTTGCATTAGGCTATGCATCACGGCTACATTATGTTAAACATCACTGCTACATTAGGTTATGCAGCACTGTTACATTAGGATATACACCACTGCTACATTAGGTTATGCAACACCGTTACATTAGGTTATACACCACTGCTGCATTAGGTTATGCATCACAGCTACATTATGTTAAACATCACCTCTACATTAGGTTATGCAACACTGTTGCATTAGGATCTACACCATTGCTACATTAGGCTATGCATCACGGCTACATTATGTTAAACATCACTGCTGCATTAGGTTATTCATCACTGCTGCATTAAGTTATACACCACTGCTGCATTAGGCTATGCACCAGTGCTACATTAGGTTATGCATCACGGCTACATTATTTATTAAATATCACTGCTGCATTAGGTTATATACCACTGCTACTATAAGTGATGTGTCTGTCCCTAAGTGTCACACATATCAGTCTCCCAGCAGGAGCAGTTAGACTCAAACCACTTAGCTAGCCTTGATTTTGGAGAGCATCCCAAATTTAGCCTGATCTTTCTTGCCTCTTTCTCATGAAATATATGACTTCCTGATAATCCACTGAGGATTACAGTCCATCAGTAATGACTGACAGAGTTTCATACTTCCTATTGTCCAGAAAATGCATGTTGATTGAACATCTGTTTAATATTAACATTTTGTGAATTACAGTAGTATTTCAATATTTTCCTTTCTGCTATGGTTGATTTCACTCTTGAGAGTATGTGCAATAATATTTGTGTTGATAAGAATAATATTACATATAATTTAACCAAAGCTGAGTTGTTAGCTTTGAAAAGTATGAGTCAGCACCATGACCTGTTGATTAAACCTTCAGATATAGGTCATAAAATAGTGGTGATGCATTTTACTCAAAATAAAAAATGTGTGAGGATAATTTGAATGATATTAGTGTATAAAGTAAAGTGATGAGTGATGAATATGAGAAAGCATTAAAAGAATTTCAGTACTTAATCACCAAAGGTTTTAGGTTGGGATATTTTTCTAAGAAAGATATTGAAAGAAAATTCACTAAAAAAAGGTTGTTCTATGGCTAATTTTTACTGTTTGCCAGAAATAGATAAGAATTGAACTTCCCCTCCAGGTCGCCCTGTAGTGGCTGCTACTAGTTATTTTTTACATAATGTAGGTTTATTACTTCATAAATATTTATTAAAACCTGTGATGAAATTGGATTCATATATAAGTGATTCTTTTGATTTGAATATAATAATTACTGGCTTGTTATGGATGTTAAAAGCCTCTATACTAATATTAGTCATTCTTTGGGTATAGAGGCAGTGCACCATTTTTTAGGTGATAGTCCATTAGTTAATTATATTATTGAGTTGTTGTATTTTAGTTTAACTCATAATTATTTTGAGTTTAATGGGGAAATATTTCATCAATTGAAAGGGACGGCAATGGGAGCATCTTTTGCTCTCATGTATGATAATCTTTTTATGGGGTTATTTGAGGTTAGATATTTATATAAGTTAGAGTGTTATAAAATATTTGTTATTCAATATTATAGATTTATTGATGATTTGATTTTTTATGTGAAGATGGACAAATGTTTGTGAATGATTTTATAAATGATTTGCAGGGAAATTATTTTGGTATAAGTTTTGATGGTGTTTTCTTTGTTCAAAGGTAGGTTTCTGGACATAGAACTGGAGGGGGTAATTGGAGATGGTATTTTTACTAGAGTCCATAGAAAATTTCCTGATATTAATCATGTTTTAGATCAGATAGGATCAAATGGTGGAAACTGAAAAATGGTAAATGTGAGGTGATGTTCAGGGAAGAGTTAAGACAGGCACTGGGTGGCAGTGAAGAGTTACTGAATAGCTGGGTAACTACAGCAGAGCTAGTAAGAAAGATGGCTAGAAAGGTGCTTGGTGTGACATCTGGAAAAAGGAAGGAGGACAAGGAGACCTGGTGGTGGAATGAAGAAGTACAGGAGAGTATACAGAGAAAGAGGTTGGCAAAGAAGAAGTGGGATTGTCAGAGAGATGAAGAAAGTAGACAAGAGTATAAGGAGATGAGGTGCATGGCAAAGAGAGAGGTAGTGAAGGCTAAGGATAAGGCGTATGATGAGTTGTATAAAAGGTCTGACACTAAGGAGGGAGAAAAGGACCTGTACCAATTGGTTAGACAGAGGGACCGAGCAAGTAAAGATGTGCAGCAGGTAAGGGTGATAAAGGATAATGAGGGAAATGTACTCACAAGCGAGGAGAGTGTGTTGAGCAGATGGAAAGAGTACTTTGAGAGGCTGATGAATGAAGGATTAGAGGGAGAGAAGGCTGGATGATGTGTGGATAGTGAATCATGAAGTGCAGTGGATTAGCAAGGAGGAAGTAAGGATAGCTATAAAGAGGATGAAGAACGGAAAGGCTGTTGGTCCAGATGATATACCTGTGCAAGCATGGAGGTGTTTAGGTGAAATGGCAGTGGAGTTTTTAACTAGATTGTTTAATGAAATCTTGGAAAGTGAGAGGATGTTTGAGGATTGGAGAAAAAGTGTTTTGGTACCGATTTTTAAGAATAAGGGTGATGTGCAGAGCTGTAGTAACTACAGAGGGATTAAATTGATCAGTCACAGCATGAAGTTATGGGAAAGAGTAGTGGAAGCTAGGTTAAGAAGGGAGGTGATGATTAGTGATCAGCAGTATGGTTTCATGACAGGAAAGAGCACTACAGATGTGATGTTGGTTTTGAGAGTGCTGATGGAGAAGTACAGAGAATGTCAGAAGGAGTTGCATTGTGTCTTTGTGGATTTAGAGAAAGCATATGACAGGGTGCCTAGAGAGGAGTTGTGGTATTGTATGAGGAAGTCGGGAGTGTCAGAGAAGTATGTAAGAGTGGTACTGGATATGTACAAGGGTAGTGTGACAGGGGTGAGGTCTGTGGTGGGAGTGACGGATGCATTTAAGGTGGAGGTGGGATTACATCAAGGTTCAGCTCTGAGCCCTTTCTTATTTGTAATGGTGATGGACAGGTTGACAGACGAGATTAGACAGGAGTCCCCATGGACTGTGATGTTTGCAGATGATATTGTGATCTGTAGTGAGAGAAGGGAACAGGTGGAGGAGACCCTTGAGAGGTGGAGATATGCTCTAGAGAGAAGAGGAATGAAGGTCAGCAGGACTAAGACAGAATATATGTGTGTGAATGAGAGGGAGGATAGAGGAATGGTGAGGATGCAGGGAGTAGAGGTGGTGAAGGTGGATGAGTTTAAATACTTGGGATCAACAGTTCAGAGTAATGGTGAGTGTGGAACAGAGGTGAAGAAGAGAGTTCAGGCAGGATGGAGTGGGTGGAGAAGAGTGTCAGGAGTGATTTGTGACAGACAAGTGCCAGTAAGAGTGAAAGGGAAGGTCTACAAGAGGGTAGTGAGACCAGCTATGTTATATGGGTTGGAGACAGTGGTATTGACAAAACGGCAGGAGTCAGAGCTTGACGTGGCAGAGTTGAAGATGTTAAGATTTGCACTGGGTGAGACGAGGATGGACAGGATTAGGAATAAGTATATTAGGGGTCAGCCCAGGTTGGAAGGTTTGGAAACAAAGCCAGAGAGGCAAGATTATGTTGGTTTGGACATGTGCTGAGGAGGGATGCAGAATATATTGTGAAAAAGATGCTAAGGATGAAGCTGCCAGGTAACAGGAAAAGAGGAAGGTCTAAGATAAGGTTTATGGGTGTGGTGAGAGAGGACATGCAGGTGGTTGGTGTGACAGAGCAAGATGCAGAGGACAGGAAGAAATGGAAACAGTTGATCTGCTGTGGTGACCCCTGACGCGAGCAGCCGAAAGAAGAAGAATCATGTTTTAGATTGGAAAAGTTGTCATCCTTCCCACTTATTGAATTCTTTACCTTATGGTGAATTTTTTAAGAATTTCTAGGCTTTGTAATAAAGAAAATATACTGACTGAGGAATTAAGTAAAACTTGTAAATATTTTTTTACAAATGGGATATGATCTAGCTACATTAGAAAGAACTTTGAATTGGTTGTTTGAGGTGAATCAACAATGGCATAATGGAAATGAATATGGGAATAGTTGGGATTGGTGAGGCATGATAATAGTAATGCCTATATGTTAGACCACAAGGTACATTTTGTTACTACTTACAATACTTTAACTGATAATATTTTTGATATTTTTAAATATTATTAGGATTATTTGTTGATGGATACAATTTTAAAGGATATTTTACCTATACAACTTGTTTTGTCACTTAAAAGGGAACGAAGTATAAAAGACATGTTAGTTCATAGCTCTTTTTCAGTCCCTGGTGTTGAAATATATGTGCAACCTAGATCTTTGGGTACATTTGCTTGTGAGAATTGATCTGTTTGTAAGTATATAACCCCTTTCTTTAGTCAAATTAATTGTGTTAAATATGTACCTAGGCAATTCTTCACTTGTTATAGTGAAGGTGTTATTTATGCACTTAGGTGTTCCTGCAGTCTTTTTTATATTGGAGAAATTAAGCATCCCTTTAGGGTAAGACTGTAGGGACATCTTAGATCTATTAAATGTAAGAGAGTTGAAAGTCCCGTAAGCGCTCATTATTTATTTTGTAATGGAGGGGATTTTAGTTGTTTAAAAAGTACTGTTTTGGAAAAAGTAGTAGGTTGTAATGTTCTTCAACTATAAAAGAGACTGCATTATAAATAAACTATATACATTTTGGAGTTTGTAACTTTGTCTCCTTTAGGTTTGAATCTTGAGTGTAATTGGAAGACATTTTACTTTGAACTGAGTGCAGCTTTCTATTGGTTTATTATTGAATGTTTTAATTGCTTTCCCCCAGATTCAGCAATCCTCCATGTAAGACTAAATAAGTCTTACACGGAAGCTGCAGTTGAACGGTATGACATCAGCATGCCATGCATATTCATGAGGGCATGCTGACTCATACTCGGAAGCTGCAGTTGAATGGTATGACATCAGCATGCCATGCATATTCATGAGGGCATGCTGACTCATACTCTAGTCTAACACGGTCCATGTAGGAAAGTAGGGGGCATGTCCGATTGCCGAGTACTGCAAAGGGACATGCCCCCAGAAGAGTTAGAGTCCTGATAGTAAATACCCACAAGCGAGTCCAGCGAAATGTCAAGAAACACAACACCACACATCCCCACAGACTAAACCCTAGTGAAAGTGTTTAAAAAATAAAAATAGCAGTTTCATTTTTTTTTTATAATTTCCAGTATGTTTGCCAGCATTTGCGCTCGTTTGCGCAGGTATGCCCTTCGCTCAACCACAGTTAGCAGATATGACATTGAAAAGCATATAAGATCTACATATGCAAATTAAGCAAAGTAGCAATAGCGTAGCGGTAGAGATGTTGCCCAAAGAATAGGTAGTCACGGTTCAAGCCCCACAACATCCCCCTCCATTTTTCTTTAAATAAGTATGAAACAATTCCCCGATATATATAAATTTAATTTAAGTAAAATGTAATGAAATGGCCCATGTATTTGTGAACAAAACCTATATTATGTATATATAAAAAGGATCATAATTGCCCGTAGCTTAGCAGCACTTTAACAAGCTTAATATGAGTGACCATAGCTAAGCAGCGCTGTACCTAGCTTAATATGAGTGCCCGTAGCCAAGCAGCACTTTACTCAGCTTAAAATGAGTGCCCGTAGCCAAACAGTGCTGAACCCAGCTTAATATGACGGCACATAACTAAATAACGCTTTACCCAGCATAAGCCGTTTGCAAGGAGCTGCGCAGTGCGCCAACCAGCTTACAGTCGGGCAACGTTGGGCAACGTGTAGCAAAGTCACCTTTACACAGACACACCTCCTAGCCTGTCTAGACAGTAGTAAAATAAAAAAGCAATGACAAGGGTCGAACCCGGGATACTGTGCACCATAGACAAAGTACTGAACAACTAAGCCATAACTCTTGCACCTAAAAATCCAGTATTACCATACATATAGGAATGAATGAAAATATAACCATGACAAAGCAGGTTTGCTCTTAGCTGAGAAATTTCCAAAATGGCCAATCACAAATAAGTGCAGGAAAACCAGCATATATAAGCTCCATAGGCGGGAATACACACCATAACTGATTGTGGTACCCATTTGCAGTCAGGATGGCAGGTGTCGGAGAGGGAAATCACTTTAGAGCACAAAGGTAGGGCATTGAGGAGTCCAGATATATGGTTTGGCTCCTAGTCCATCATCATGAAGGCCGACTCATGCAGGGCCAGGTTCAGTGGGGTGCGTATAAGGCAGAGGCATGGAACCAGTTGGCACATGATCTCACCAGTGCCACAGGCATTCCGAGGACTGGTGAACAGGTCCATCACCACCAGGCGGACCTGAAGCGATGAAAGGAGGACCAACTGAACCAATGGATCCAGGAGGCCTGTCAAATGCCCAATGCCCCACTACTAAGTATACATGTAATTAAGTATGTAAGAAATGCTATCCTAGCCTATAGTATGGATAGGTATGTTCCAATATCCTTTCAATTATATTACAGCTGCAGGTGTTCATTCCTTGAATTGGCTAGCCTATGCTGATAGGCTGGCAAGGCTGCGCCGCCAGGCAGGTTAGTAATTATTCAGCTGGTATTATTATAGAATATAAGTAATACAGCCTGTAAAAGAGTTAAGTGTCGTAACCCAGTAATAAAGTTCAAATAAGCCTAGAATAAAGCTTCTGCTAGTATTCTAAGATCAGATAAGTGATGCAGCTTGAAAAGGAGTATTGTAATCCATTAATAAAGAGTAAACAAGTCTCAAATAGAGTTCCCACCTGTATTGTAATATCAGATAACTGCTTCAGCCTGAAAATGAGTGTTCTAATCTATCAATAAAGGACAGACAAGTATTGAATACATCCTTGTATATACTGTCATATGAAATAAGTGAGTCAGCTGGAAAGGATTGTTGTAACCCAGTAATAAATGTTAATAAAGCCTATAATTAAGTACCATCCTGAAATGTAAATATAAAATAAGTGAGAAAGTGTGAGAAAGACCTTGAAGTCTGTAATAAAGGTATACTGCATGCACAACATAATGAAATGAATGAGACAGCCACAACCAAAGAGTGAAATGTTTTAATAAAGTACAATACCTGGACTGTGTCCATCCCACATTTTTGATATGTCGTTGTACCCTTGCATTATGGAGATAGTATGGTTGTATGAAATGCTGAACATCCACAGTTGTCTAGGCCCATATAAACTGGCTGATGGGAATGCCAGTATGTCAGAAGAATATTTATAGTCCTCAACTGTGTCATGTATAGTATTTACCTGTTAATCCGGTACATGAGCAGCTTGTGCTTGTGATCCCACAAATGTCAGTGTGCTGCTAGAACATCTCCATCACCAACATGTCTAAGGTTACATACAGGGAACTGTACTAATACATGTAGGGGATATAGATCTGCAGCTAGTAGGAATGTACAGTATACGTATAGGTATTTTAAGTTGTTAATGTAATATTTTATCACCCTACCTTATGTTCACAAATGATGCTATTCCACACCAAACTGGGTGTGTGTATTCACAATTAATTCCTATGGACATCTGTCCTGTTTGTTTATATCTGCATGTACGTTGATGCATGTGCCCTATTCACATATCCAAACCTGATGGCCTGTAGCCACCAATCAACCCTGCATGCTGTTGGAATGTCCACTGTTGTCCTAAATATGCATGTGTTATGCTTGCTGTTCATCTTTTGGAATCCATGTGTGTTTGGTGAATTGGAATACTAATGTATGCTGTTACAACTAATTTGGAATGGTGTTGTTTGTTACTAACCCAAAATGCCATTAAATACTGCTAAACATAGGACAACTGGGAAGGTGGTTGCCAGTGGACCCACCTCTCTCACCTCAGCTAGTGAATGCACCTGGCACCAGTGCCCAGGCCGTGACCTCCTCCTCCGGTGACCCTGTGCCACCTTCAGGTGGAAGCGCTGCAGGGGATGGGGCTTGCACCCCCTCTGCATGCGTGGCCAGAGGAGAGCCTCCATTAACCCTTCAAAGGGTCCAGTCTGTGATGCGTAGTGATATCAGGCATTCCGTGACTGATCCCCTACGCCAGCTTGAGGTGAGAGTGGTGCAACTCATGGGTGTGCCTGCCCGTCCTATCCAGCCCCCAGCACAGCCCCGGCCTGGGCTGTGAAGGCACAGTGGTAACTGCCCATGGGTGAGGATCTCAGTTCCACTGTTGCCATCTGTGGGCTCATGGGCTTGCGATATCCAAACATCCATCCCCGCCAATTGTGTTTACCTCCCACATGTGTCATACTCCGCCCCTGTATACGTCTTATTTGTCTTGTCTATTAACCTCCCCAACCTACCTCCCCAAATATACCTACTTCCTGTACCTCACATTCCACTCTCACCTGAAAAAAAAAGCACTCTGTTCCCACAAAAAAATTAAGCACCATACATAGTTGCCCATTTCACACACATGTCTGCTGGACATGTAAACTGATAATTACAATTGGCTCTACAACATACTTTGTTGTCCTCACTCCTCTCTCAGGGGTGGAAGTTTTCCAATCTCACTCTAAATTTCTAACATATGCACAGCTGTTGCTGGTAAAGAATCGGGCAGCTATGGGCCTTCCCTACATCCTTCCTTAACATCCCGAGCTTGTTTTCCTACCGTCTTACCCTCTTTGTGCCCCCTTTTTCACCACTTTCCTATTTTCCCATTTTCTTTTCTTTAAAAGACTAACCTTCTGCTTTTTCTACCTTATAACCCTGTTTTTACTAACTTATAACCCTGACTAACCATCTGGTTTTGCTAATTTTTATTTGCGCCTCTTTTTATATATTGCAAACACTTTGCATACTTTTTGAAGCAGAAATGAACTGGTGAACACAATGGAAGAGACTGCTGGACTTTATACTGTTGTAGATCACAAAACACTCTTATTTTCATTATTTGTTCAGACCCTTTTCTCACTTTTTGTGTAATTAATTTAGCACATAATATTTGTAACTTTTATATTAATGTACATGTCATCTTTTATCTCCATTTTTTATTTACTTCGTCTAGTATCTTTACTTAACTACTTTCATTTACTATGTATCAACCATGATTTGCATCACATGTACTTTTATTTCAAATTTTATAATCGATTTGTCTACTACTGGAGCTTTTCTCCCCGGACCTCTACTGAAAATGGAAATATATCCAGTTAGACTAGCCCGGTCAACAAATGTAAAATAAAAATAAATAAATAAAATAAAACAGAAAATAGTGCGGGTGTTAGCGGGAGTAAGCACTTATAAGCAGTTGTAAGCGTGTGTGCGCTTGTGTGCGCTTAGCTAAGCATAAATAAGCGTAGCTAAGCATCACGCAAACTCACGCAAACCCGCTTACAACTGCTTAAAAGTGCCTTAGTCACTCTGTCTGACAAGGCTCTTGTACTGCTCAGCAGCAAAATAAAATATCCTCGTCAGTCTCAAACTCCACACCTTGGACTCACCAGTCTGCATGACATACCACTAAGCTACAGCATATATACAATAACTTGGTGCTGCAAGAAATATAACATGCATTAAAAGGAGTGAATGTAAAGGGAAAATACGAAAGCCAGAGCAATACATTTCAAGACAGAAATATAACATGCATTAAAAGGAGTGAATGTAAAGGGGAAATACGAAAGCCAGAGCAATACATATCAAGAAAGAAATGTAACATGCATTACAAGGAGTGAATGTAAAGGGAAACTACGAAAGCCAGAGCAATACATTTCAAGACAGACAGAAATATAACATGCATTAAAAGGAGTGAATGTAAAGGGGAAATATGAAAGCCAGAGCATTACATTGCAAGAAAGAAATGTAACATGCATTACAAGGAGTGAATGTAAAAGGAAAATACGAAAGCCAGAGCAATACATTTCAAGACAGACAGAAATATAACATGCATTACAAGGAGTGAATGTGAAGGGAATATTGGAAAGCCAGAGCAATACATTGGAATAACCACTGTTGTATGCTAGTTAATTTCCTAATTCCAAAACAAAGTACATACTCCCATGTATCCAGTGTTAGCATTAGGAGGTGTGAGTAAACTGACACACTGAGAAGAGTGTACTGGAAGAAGCAACAGTCAGGTTTCAGTACAACATGCATTTCACTGTCTACAACCAAGCTTCAGATATGAGACATATACCAACCTTCTGACTCACACAACAGCGTCCACAGGAAACAAGCATGGTCCCCACCTTGCAAAACTGAATGGCCTATGCCTACCTAACCTATCATTTTATAGCAGTGTCCTGAAATCACAGTGAGAACTGCAATTAACACAGCAGGCTGCATGCAATTACCAAATGGAGGGCACCAATTGGTGCAGAGGCCTTCACATGCACATGTGCAGATACCTACAAAAGCAGCCTGTACTTGCTGTCCACACATGCAATTATATCATTGCGGCATATGAAGAGAGAGCAAGCAAGCGAGACAGACAAAAAAAAAACAACCAAACAAACAGAGGTGTTTGTAGACACCAAAAAAAATATTTAAAAAGAAAAATAAACGTCAACAGGTACAACAGACAGAGGTAAGAAATACAAAGGTAAGGTATGTAACAGATATGTATTTGGTGGGATGCGAATGATGTGTATGAAGGGTACTGTATATACTGTGAACCCTCCATATGTGTGCATATCTATATGTAAATGCAGATGTGCATAGGGCAAGGTACACACTGCAACTGTTAGTGAAGGCTAGACATATATATGTAGCTGAAGGTTGATATGTGCACATATCTATGTAGGTTGTAGTGTGTGGCATTGAAAACATCAAGCAGTGCAGGTATACGTCATGTGGTGGTTAAATGCTGTGGGACTGAGACAGTGAGGCCTGCTACAGCTATATGGCCTGAGGACAGCAAAATGCATTCTACACAACACTGTGCAAAATTTTTACAAAATTGTATGTCTCACAACTGTTTAATGATTCATATTCCCAACATGAAAGGTGGCCAGTATATGTGCCTATATGTGCATGTATATGTACAGCAATGGATGCTTACAAGTATGTGTATATATACTGTATATGTGTATATATATATATATATATATATATATATATATATATATATATATATATATATATATATATATATATACACATATATATATATATATATATATATATATATATATATATATATATATATATATATAGAGAGAGAGAGAGAGAGTACTATCTCTGTATATATATATATATATATATATATATATATATATATATATGTAGATATATAGATATATAGATATGTAGATATATAGATATATACATATATAGATATATGTAGAGATATATAGATATATCTGGATATATATATATGTATGTGTATGTATATATATAATATATATATATACATATATATATATATATATATATATATATATATATATATATATATATATAGAGAGAGAGAGAGAGAGAGATGTGTGTATATATATATATATATATATATATATATATATATATATATATATATATATATATATATATATATATATATATATATATATATATATATATATATATATATATATATATATATATATATATATATATATATATATATATATATATATATATATATATATGTAGATATATAGATATATAGATATGTAGATATATAGATATATAGATATATATATATATAGATATATATATATATATATATATATGTGTATATATATATATATATATATATATATATAAACACACATATATATATATATATATATATATATATATATAGAGAGAGAGATATATATAGATATGTATATAGAGATATGTATGTATGTATATATATATATATATATATATATATATATATATATATATATATATATATATATATATATATATATATATATATATATATATGTATAGAGAGAGAGAGTGAGAGAAGGAGGGAGACACGGGGTCAGATGTACTGCAACAGGTGCCTGGTGACCAATGCATTGACTGAACACCATTGTTGATACTGCAGTACCATACCCCATTCCAAAACACTTTACACACTAACTACCAGATAGGTGGTTGCCTGCCCAACACTGAAGGTGTCAGAAGGGAACATGGGACATGGTGTACAGTAGCCTCCCCTCTGATAATCACAGTTCCACACTAGTCTTATAATCCCTCTACTTGGTACGTGCCATCACAAAAGGTGTGCCATCTAGGGAAATATAGGTCAGTGTACCCCCTACTCCTCACAATGCCCCATGTGGTATGTACCTCACATGACAACCACAGCAAGTGGAAAGGCCACAGACATACCTAACAAAGAGTGACACTGCCCCAAACACATGCCCTATGCAGACTGACTCACAAAACCACAGCTAGAGTGCATTGCATACATCATACACAGAGGTTACCACTGCCAGACATACAGAGGTATGTCACACCCATAGCAGTCGGCCAACCACCATGACAACACCTCACAATCCCTCTGGGCTACATGACCTAGGGCCCTAATCCATGTCAACGCACTGAACAGCACATGCTGGAGGTACAGGTTCCTATACACAAATATGCCATACTCTGGACTAAACTACCCAGCATTAATAAACATGGCTCATCATTAGTAGATGTCATACATACCCCTGATGAATGTTATGGAGATAGGTAATATGCCCTGTGAGTCACCTCTGTGTATCCGTTTGACAGGAGCAAGTGTAATCACATTACATGTGTGTCAAATGGCAGGGTAGCATATGGCTAGGCTGCTGTAGGCCATGGCCCAATAGTGTAGTACCTACCTATGACACAATGTGCACACACATGTACTCAGTGCAATACCACCTATGTGAGGTGGAATGAGTGTGATACTGACTGTGTGCAAGGTCTGTAAAGGTGTGATAGCTTAGCATGAGGTTGTGTCTGTCATGGTAGTTTGTGTCCTAGGTGTGAGGGCAGAGAAAGATGTGTCAGTTATTGGGATGCAGACATAGTAGGATGGCATATGTTGTGACGTAGTACCTTGTGTACGACTGTGGTGTCCCATTGTAGGCTGTAGCAGTACATGTATGCTCAGTAAGTGGTACTGCTGGTGAATCCAGGTCACATATGAACTGTTGTACTACCTGAAGCTGTAGGCCTAAACACCACAGTATGGTGTATGTTCACATTCCCTGGTATCACTGTCTTGTGTGTTTCCTGTAGTCTGCACAGATTACATTCCTCAGGCATAGGTATCTGTAAGTAGGGGCACACAGTACTATAAGGTACACAGGTAATGCTCATCTGTGTTGGCATACATTTGTGTGTTGTATGTTTGACTAATGTGTGTGTAATGATGCCTGTACCATGGCCGCAATCACATGTGTGTTACAGGGTATGTGTGTGTACCTAGCAACATGTATACTCTGTTACAGCAGTATGCCAGCTATATTAACAACCCTGCACATATGTTAGGTAGGGGTATGGCATCAACGACTAGGGTGGTTTACTGTTAATACTGTAACTGTACATTACAGTCATTGCATTGGATGACAATATTCATCATGCATTAGCTTGATATATACCCCCAGTGTGAGGTTGTGCATTGTATCCAATACAGTGTGTCAAGTACTGGTGTATACTGGTTTGTTGTATGGAGTGCGGCAGCCACTGTCAGGCAGTTGTGGGCTGAGCACTGATAAGTGGTATTGAAGGTGTGTATCCTCTGATAGACAGACAGATGCTATATCTGGCAGTTAAGTGATATCTGTACTTCATAATGTTAAGTGTGCCACATGACTTGCTCACACATATTGTTTAATTGTCTTCCAGGGTTATGGCTCATCGCCACAATCCTGTGTATACAGCTGCAGAGGAGGAGGTCATACAGGCCAGCCTGTATCAAAACTATGCACGGCTTTTTTCCAGGGCCAGCCAGCACCAGCATGAGTGCACTGCACTGTGGCAAGATCTTGTTCGCCGGGTAAATGACATAGGCATGCATAACCGGACATATGAGCAGGTACGCCATCACTGCAGTGATTTAATCAGACATGTCCAGCAGCATGCATCTGATATCCATAGGCAACAGCTTGCCACAGGTGGTGGGGCACCCATACATCCCCCCCTCACCAGAGTGGAGGAGCTGCTCCTAAGCGTGGTGGCTCCTGGCCTACAGCAGCAGCAACATCATGCATGTGTCATCATGGAGGCCGGAGCTACCCAGCAGGACAACATGGAGCGTGCAGGTAATATGCCCTAGCTGTAGACTACTGTTACCTGTATTGTTAGAATATGCTTATGTGAGATGTGTACTGTGTGTTTAGCAGTTGTGCTGCCTCTCGTGTGCAATACTGATATTTGGAATAGTATCTCCACACCTGTGACTGTTGACTGTTGTTCCACTGTAGATTAGTGCACTCACTCATGGCAGCAATGCCACAGTTGTGGCCACTGATAAACTGTGTCATATTCTTGTAGGTCCCTCTGGTGTGACAGCAGGGCAGACGGTACATGCTGGTGAGTGTGTTAACACTTTAATAATGGTAATGAAATGTGCATGTCATAGGTGAGGTGTAGGCCATGTACACGTAACACACCTACACATAATGCATGCTGTCCATGTTTGCTGTGAGACATTAATCATCACATTAAAGTCAGTAGCTGCCTCAAGCACATACACTGCACAGTGCAGCAGACACAAGTGTGGCAGCACTGTACTGCACCTTAGATATGCATAGTTGCTACAGCTGTACACAACAGAACACGTTTATCATATGCAGTACATGAAAACATGCTATACTCATAGCAGTCATTGCTTTGCACCTCAATGTTGTGCATGTGCAAACATATGCACCTATACACAATATGCATAGCATGTTGTGTGTGTGCTTACATATGCCAGTATACACAATATGCACAGCAGTTGCCATCCAAACAAAGTGTCACATATATGTCCTGGAATGCTAGTGGGTGTATAGGTCACTTGACACACATTGGGTTGTGTCCATGTACAAATTGTGTTCCAGGGTGTAGCCAATCACTGAACAACGACACAGTTGCAACAAAGCCATGTATACTGCCATTACATTGGGGTGTCTACACTAGCACTGTATGGTCTTGTGCAACACATATTCTGCATGCTGACATGTGTGTGGTGACTGTTTACCTTGTGATACTGACACCCACCTTCACCCACTATAGAGTATGTGTTGGATTGCTGGTGTGTGTGTATGTGCTGTAGTGAGGAGTGTATTACTGTTCATGTGTGCATGTGTGCATGTGTGCATCTGTGCATGTGTTCATGTGTAGACCATAAAGTGTGTTTCCTGTCTTCTTCTCACAGGTGCTGAGTTAGGGCTGGCCGAATGCAGCAGGGAACCTGAAGCCACTGCCACGAATAGTGCTGATGATGAGACATGTATTTTGACACAGGGAGGTTTGACAGGGTCTGTCGTTGGTCCACCAATCGACAGTACACAGCGTTCAACCCCATCTATGCGCACACTCATACTGCCAATACATCCCTCACCACCAATGGCCATAGGCGAGGGACAGCATACAGTTGGCACTGACCAGGAGAGTGTGGTACCCATGGCACTTGCATCCCCTCACAGCAGCCATAGCCATATTCCTGGAACAGTACCACATAGGCGGAGGTCCAGGGGTTCTCGGGGGAGCACCGCTGGTCGTATTGCCCCTGGCAGGTGTGCCCTCACTGGTCTCACGACATCCAGTATGTTCCGGGCTGTAATGCAGGCTCAGGCACATATGGAATGGTACACCAGGCAGGGACCTAGGGCCCAGAGGGCACATTACACCGCTATCAATGACAGCATCTGTGACCTTGCCGGTGCCTTCCCTACTTACACCGAGGTCATTGATAGACGTTGGAGGGAGACAATAGATGCCCTCCACAATATGTCATCCATGAGCCAGGACCATGCGGGATGGTTGCGACGTCGATGCGGATGCATGCCAGCAACAGCAACAGCTGGCAGTGGTCGCGGACGGTCCCCGGGTCACAGCCGCTCCCGTAGTGGCAGTACCAGCCCCAGCAATGCTGGGGCTGGCCTGTCCATTGACCGTCCCAGTAGACCACGTGCACGTGGCTCTGGCCATTCCCAGCAGGGACATGGGTCCAGTCATCCCACCTCTGCCTCTGAGGACAGTACCCAGTCAGGGTTGGTACCCGATACTGTCCATAGCACCCCTGCCAGGCACAGGTACTGTGTCCATGGCTGGAGACAGTAATCTGTATGGCCTAGCAGGTACAGTCTGTGGCTGTCCCACAAACTACTGTATATGGCAGCCACATGGTGGAGCTGTGTGCATGCAGACACACACACATTAACCAAACAACTAGGGCTCACACATACACACACACATTACATCAACATTGGCCCATGCTGTACTGTTGTCCCTCACACACACACACACACACACACACACACACACACACACACACACACACACACACACACACACACACACACACACACACACACACACACACACACACACACAGACATGTCGATTGGATGGGTCAATGTCAGGCTCTGGCAAACAACAAAACACCCTGTGCATATGATGATACCTGTGTCACCTCCTGTCATCTGTAACATTGATGGAGGAACAGGCTAACATGGTGCTGATGCACAGGGTGACACTATAGCAGTGTAGCAATATTAGCAAGTTGTCAACAGGAAAGTGTAATGACATCCTTGTAGGTATATCTCAGCAGACATTATTCATCAAAGCTCTGATTGTCAATGTAGCATTGTTTACACCACTGTTAGGTCTGACTATGTATTGTCCACCCATGTGCCACTTGGCTGACGTGTAATGTGTTGCCAGCATGTGTTAGTGAGTGGACAGTATGTGTGTGATGTGTGCAGTACAGATTAGCAAGTGTACATCTGTGAACATGGTGGGTGTGCACTGTCTGTATGTATGTGCATAGTAGACACATGGGACATGTGGCATACCCTGTTGTACACATAGTGAACATGTCACAGTATCTTTCAATGGCCAGTATGCATTCTACTACAGTTATGTACTAACATGGGTAGACATGTGTGTATGACATGGGTAGACACCATGCTGTGGGTGATACTGTTAGTATCTGTCAATGATTTGCGGTCTGGTAGTATACATAACCTCAACAGCATGACTATAAGCAATCATTGGATGTTGTCCTGACAAATGACACACAGTCATAGGGAACTCAGTAACAGTTGTATCCTTCCGGTGCTACACTATAACACTAACCAGTGGTAATTACCGCCACCCATTCCTGTGTCCACACCTGTTTGGCATATAGCCCCCTTCAGTACATGCAAACACACTAGGGATGTGTCCATCCACATCTGGTAATGCATGCAGTGGCCTACAATCCATTCCCTGGATGGGACACATATCCTACACAAGGGTATCATACAGACAGATGCCTGTCATGTGATACATGCTGTATAACAGTAAGCTGACTATGGCATAGTCATCCACATGTACTATACTTCCTATCCCGTCAGTACCACATTGGTGGTAGCCCTCAACATGTATGTTGGGTACCAATGTGTACATACAGCCTCATGTTATGTCATGTGTCCCTTGGTATCCACATATCCATAGGTATTGTGGAGTCCCAAGGTGTCACATGACACAGAGGCCTGGATGCATATACACAAGGCGGTTGTACACCTATAAAGACTGTCCATTATTGGCAGTCATGGTTGTGTATGAACATGCCTGACATATACCCCAGGCATATACCCTCACTCACACTACTGTAAAGTAACTGTCATGGGTGTGTGTGGCACAGATGACCTTGGCCACGGATCACGACAGTGGATGGGCCTGTCACATACATACATATGTGACCTACGATCTGAGAAGCTGCGGCACAACCTGTCAATGGCAACAAATGTATTCATGTAGTATGCAGGCTTCACACCTATGTACTGATTAAGGGAACATGTACACATATATATTTGCAACGCATATACCTGATGTGTGCAATGCACTTACTGTTGTAATCATAATATGCCATAACATAGTAAAAGCAAGACCCACACTGCATTGACCAAGAGTGACACACACACACAGTCAGCACTTGCAGGATTCAAACCCCTACCTAACTAGGTTATGATACTAGAAAGAGATGAAGTAGCACAGTGTGCTATTTGCTTTACTGGGTGGCTTCCCTTCTCTGTCTGTATTTCTAGGGTGCTGACATCATCAGTCTTTCCAAAGAGGAATGTACATCTGTAGTGTGTTTTCCCAGTCTTCAAAAAGGGGGCTTCTTTCATAGAGAATTGCACATGCAGTCAGTATTTGCAGGATTCAACCCCTACCTAACTAGGTTATGATACTATAGAGAAACACATTAGCGCATCGTGCTATTTGCTTTACTGGGGGGTTTCTCTTCTCCATCTGTATTTCTAGGGTGCTGACATCATCAGTCTTTCCAAAGAAGAATGTACATCTGTAGTGTGTTGTCCCAGTCTTCAAAAAGGTCATTCCTTTCATAGAGAATTGCACACACATATACCCCCCACACACAAACCCACAATCAGCGTTTGCAGGATTCAAGCCCCTACCTAACTAGGTTATGATACTACAGAGAGATGCATTAGCATGGTGCACTATTTGCTTTATTGAGTGGTTTCCCTTCTCTGTCTGTATTTCTAGGGTGCTGACATCATCAGACTGGACATGGTAATGTGTGTACACTTTGTTTTATGCCATTCCAGGAATGGTCCATGTGGGTCATCAGGTGTCAACAGCTGGAACAGGAACTCATAATCCTTACCTTGTGTGATCTATCTGTGGACACATCGACATTCCTTCATATGTCAACACATATTTATGCACAGCTTGTTGGTTTTGTGGCTACTACATGTGTCTGGGATGTTGATAAAGGGCTATTCAAAGTGTATGTGAGACATGTGTAGCTGTGTTCAGTGATGTATGTCCTGTGTGGCTGCCTTGCAAACAGTCTAGCATGTTTGGGAACCATGATCCGCACATGAACATACCACGGTTAGTAGGGTTGTGTGTATGTCAGCTTCCAATAGCTTGGTTTATGACTTCAACCATGATGGACTCCATGGCTTGCAGATCATACTTCATAGGCATACTGGACTGTACATCCCATGGTGTGTTGTGCACCAACACTTGTGTGGAGTGCCATATGTTGCTGTAACACATTCAACGGTTCCACATCCTGTGTAGGGGGGGTCAGCTGACTGTTCAGGTGCAGGATCTGTTTGTTCTGTAGTTTATGCATGACACATATTGGTAATCAATGTAGTCCACTTGATGCCATGCTTTTAGCATTGGGGTACCTGTTCATCCATTCTACATGTGATATCTCCTGGTATCCTGATATGGACTATCGCCAGTGGGAGGTGGGTATGTATATATGGGCCTGTCTGTCAGGATGTCGGCATTGTCAGTCAGGTACAGTTGGCCCTGACTCATGACATATATGTGTGTACATTGCTATATATGACATAGCTGTCGGAGGTGTCATGATTCAGTCTGGACTCCTTCTCAGCTACTCTTTACAGAACACCAACAAACCTGAGCACTAATCCCTGATATACTCCTTTACACACTTAACACCCTACTGATCCTTTGTCATCTGGCTACAGAGTATGTCATGATGATATCCGGCATGTCCAGGGGTCGGCTTTGTGTGCACCCTCCAGTCCAGCTGGTGAATATTTTGATGTAGACACAATGTCACGCCTGCCTCATGTACACAGACAAGACTCTCCTCCTCACAACAAACCCAGATATATGTGTGAGATGCACCTATAGAGACATACAGGGTGCTGAACTCTCTCAACCCATGACTGGCATAGTCTATCAGGTGGTGAAGATAACCACACACACCACATATCAGTCTCACATATCCTCTGGCGACAGCACTCAAACCACATTATCACACATACACATACTCGGATGCTGTAAATGAACTCTGCCTAAGCAGCAGAGACCTCCACATCAGGCACACACACAACTGCTACCCCACTACAATTCCCACATCTCACATAGTTCACAATGTCAGGGTGCCACACAGTCACTTGCCTTAGGGCTACACAACACACATAATACAGTTGTGATAGGCGACACTTATTGTCAGACACACTGACGTACCACTCACCAGCCCATACAAGGGAATAGTCCCTTTGTGCTGTCTGTCGTGTGTCAGGATCTGCCACATAACACATGCAGTCAGGTCACTACAAAGCAAGTACAGGACTGGCACCATCATTGTCCATGCTGGTGTGTAAAACCTCAGATGTTACTCCCTGGACCACATGACATGGTACATGGAGGAACAGTGTCATGATGTAGCCCAGGCCAGTATGACCCTGACCTTGTCTAGCATCTTACACCCACCAAGTATGATGTCACAGTATACAGACAAACATATCACGTTTAACACTTGGCTAACAGATTGGTGTCATTCATAGGGGATACAGTGTCTGTCAGCCTGTGGTGACATGCTCAACATGCCACATAGCTTCACTATGGACAGCTTGCACCTGTCACCCTTGGACCTTTGAATGCTGGCTAAGGCTCTTGCTACCACCATAGTGCATTTGTTGAGCAGGGCTCAAAAGACAAACCCACCTACATAGACATTACAGGTTAAATAACACTAAGGGTAATGTTGCTCAACACCAGATGTGTTACCCTCATATTGTGGCCACTCAGGACTCCCCTCAGTATGGGGGATAGCAATATATGTGCACTAACAGACGCCTAGTTCAGGGTCACATATGCACACCAGCACTACCAGGTTATGTTTCATACCATGCTTTCTGACCACAGGACTTGGAACGGACAACACAACTAGGGGTGTATCCATATACATCACAGATACACACACCTCCGGGTTAGTGGCACTGCACTAAGCATCACAGACCATACATATACAACTACCATTGTTCGAAACTGCCTTTCAGTTTGTTGCCTACTACAGACCACCCTCCCATACTCAGGAACCACACTCGGCTTTCCTGGGAACAGTGGGGGATATGATGGTCTCCACAAACACCATTATATTGGGTGACATCAGATACATGAATATTGACTGGGGATACTACTCAAGCCGCAACAACCTCACCCTACAGTCGCTACAATTTGTACATTCATATGCTATGGCACAACCAGTCACCACAGCCACAAGGGGGGAATACATATTGGACATGATCATCACCCACATAGGGACTCTATGTTACACACCAGCAATATACCCCTCATTGGTAAGGTCGGAACATACAGCTATCTCAGTGGACATACATATACACTCCACACACCCATCCTGGGTAATCTTGGTGAACTTCTGATGAGCCAATGTCTCACTTCACCAAAGCAAGGTGGTATCCTTCAGAGACCTTGAGACAGTGTGAAATACAGCTCCGACTGCTGAATCCTTTACATACACATTCTATGGACTCCTAGTGGACTGCATGGATTGTGCTACCCCAAATAACAACAAGACTCACTCCTCCAATGGCAGGGGACCTGTCTGGTAGACACCAGCCATTAATGAGCTGTACAATGTCAGGAGGAAGCTACTACATGATAGAGCACAATCCCAGATGGGGAAAGCATCTGTGATCTGTACTAGCAGACAGCTATGATCACTCATGTACTTATCTAAGGTCTTCTTCTCACGGACAATTGCACCAGACAAGTAGGACTATCACAAGGCCTTTGTCTGTTATGTCAGGAACCTGGGTGGACACTCACTGATATGCTGTGAGTTACTGCATACTGACTACACTTACCCTGAACCCACTGGCATAGCCAACATCCTGGCAAACAGGTTCAGTGCAGATGTCTCCCCATCCCCCTAGGGAGCAACTACCCATCCCAACAGAGTGTAACCTCCCTGACACCACACAGTAACAGGTGAGTGCTGCCCTCCCCAAAGCATACATTACAGCATCAATGTGACCAGTTGGTGTCCCGCCTGCATCTTACACGAGCTTCATGACAGACGTAACCCTCACATTACATCACTGTGCAATATTGGAGTTACTACAGGATATGTACCCACGGAATGGCATACAGCAACAGTGTTCCCACTCCACATAGTTGGTGCCAGAATGGAACACAGACAATATTGCCCTATAAGCCTAACTATCCTGTTATGCAAAGCTATGGAGTGTATTGTCATGGGACTCTTACACATAGACATCAGGAAACTACAGACACTGTGTCCTACACATTTCAGCATTGTTGTGGGCAGATCTTGCCTCTTGAACATGTTTGTATTCTTTTGACAGTTAACAGGTCCATCAACATAGGGACAGTTGTACACACAGCCTACCTGAAGCTTGCTAAACCCTTCCACACAATAACCCACTGGGCCATTATGCATTGGCTCACCAGCATCGATATGGACACATATCTCACATGATGGATTGCTACCTGGATCAGGGATAGCACCCACATGGTCAGAATTGCAGGTGCCATGTCTGACTATACACCAGTTACACGTGGCATCCCACACGGCTCAGTCCTGGGACCTCTCTTGTTCAGTATATATTTGTCTGACATACAGGCTACCACAGGGGGAATATGGCTGACCTTGTTCACACTTGACTGCAAACTGGGTGCCATGATCACCTCTCCAGCTGCCACATGCATACTTCAACAGGGTCTCTCAGAGATGGATGACTGGTGCCTGAGCCATGGCCTACAGCTAAATGCCATTAGTTGCATAGTCATCCCCTTTGGGAATAACAACATGCCCACACATTAACACATAGGTAGTACTCCATTACATATGGTAGGTGTTGTTAGGTGATTGGGGACATGACTTGTTCATACTGTCACCTTTGACATTCACGTTGCCACAGTGGTTGGACAGACCTTCTATATAAGCAACCTTATCCCATATGGTTTCACATCTAGATCGAGTGATGTCATTGTGCCCCTATACTAATAACAACTGTGCTTGGTTACAATGCCACCTTTGGGGTGTACCTTACCCAACACCTGCAGCAACTGTACTGGCCACAGATACCCAAGCAACAGCCACCCCTCAACAATACCCATGAATCACATATCTCACAAAATCAGTGTGCCTCACAGTCACAGCCCTTAAGGCCAAACAACACACCAAATACAGTTGTTATAGGGGACTCTATTGTCCGGCACACTGACGTCCCACTCAACTGACTGAACAAGGAGAAGGTCACTGTAAGCTGCCTGTCAGGTGGCAGGATCCACCACATAATGCAAGCACTCAGGTCACTCCAAAGCAGGTACAAGTATGACTCTGTCATTGTCCATGCAGGTGTGAATGACATGAGACGTACCTCCCTGGACTACAAGACATGAGACATAGAGCAGCTCTCTGATCATGTAGCCCAGGCTGGTATGACCCTGACCTTGGGTAGCATCTTGCCCTCACCAAGAATGATGCCAGAGTATACAGACAAAATGATCAGTTTAAACAATTGTCTAAAGTATTGGTGTCATTCAATGGGGATCCAGTGTCTGTCAGCCTGGGATGACATGCCTGACAAGTCATGCGACTTCGCTAGGGACGGCTTGCACCTGTCACCCTTAGGCTTTCGTATACTGGCCATGCCTCTTGCCACCCCCATAGTGCATTTTTAGGTGAGGCTCAAAGGACATACACACCTCCATTGACAACCCAAGGATACAAAATCTAGAGGTAATGCTACTCAATGCCAGACGTCTACACCTCAAGATGCACGCACTTGAGGCTCTCCTCAGTATGGAGAATATCGATGTCTGTGCAGTAACAGAAACCTGGTTCAAGGCTCCTGAGAGCACCCCAGCACTACCAGGTTATAACTCATACCATGCGTTTCACACACAAAACTCGGACTGAAGCACAAAAGGAGGGGTAGTATCTATATTCATCAAAGATACCTACACCTCCAGGTTAGTGGCACTGCATGAAGCATCAGAAACCATCCATGTGCAACTAACAGCAGGCCAAACTGCATTTCAGTTTGTAGCCTGCTACAGAACACCCTCCCTATTACAGGAACCCCACTTGGCATTCCTGAGAACACTGGAGAATATCAAGGTCTCTCCTACAACTATGTTATTGGGTGACTTCAACTACCCAAACATTGACTGCAACAACTACTCATGCCCAAACACACTCACCCAATGGTTCCTTGAAGTTATAAACTGTAATGTGATGGAACAACTGGTCACCACTCCCACAAGAGGGAACAACATATTGGACCTGGTCATCACCAACATGGGGACTCTATGTTCCACACCAGAGGTAAACCCCTCATTGGTAAGATCAGACCATTAACAAATTTCCATGGACATCCATATCCTGTCCCCACCCCCAGCCAAGGAAATCACTGTATAGAATTTCTCAAATGCCAACTTTGCACTTCTCAAGACTGAGGTGGAATCCTTCAAAGCCCACAGGCCAGAGGATAACAGGCCAATCCGCAGAATCCTTTACAAATGCATTCTATGAGCACCTGCAGGAATGCATGGATCGTGCTATCCCAAATAAAACAAAGCCTCACTCCTCCAAAAACAGGAGACCTGTTTGGTGGACCCCGGCCATAAATAAGCTATACAACAGAAGGAGGAAGCTACTACATGACAGAGCAAAATCCCAAAAATGGAAGCCATCTCTGATCAGTATTAGCAAGAAACTTCAATACCTCATAAAATCATCAAAGGCCAGTTTCCAAAGGGAAATTGCCCTAGACACTAAAGATAATACAAGTCCTTCTTTAGTTATGTCCATAATATGGGTGGAAACTCCCAGATATGCTCTGAATTGTTGCATAATGGTACAAAATATACCAAAACTACAGACAGCCAACATCCTGGCAGACAGATTCAGCACAACCCCCCCCTTCACCCACAAAGGAACAAATGCCTATCCCAACTGAATGTAACCTCCCTGACATCACAGATGCACAGGTGAAAGCTGCCCTCACCAAAGCAGAAAACACAGCAGCTATGGGACTGGACGGTATCCCAGGCTGTGTCTTACACAAGCTCCAAGAAGAACTGAACCCTCACATTAAGTCACTGTTCAAACTTAGCCTTACTACAGGATATGTACCCGAATAATGGCATACAGCTACAGTGGTTCCACTCCACAAAGGTGGTGCCACAACAGACCCTGGGAACTATTGCCCCATAAGCCTGACTAGTCTGGTCTGTACAGCTATGGAGCGTATTATCATGGAACTCATAAACAAAGACATTGGGAGCCTCCAGACACTGGACCCTACCCAATTTGGCTTTGTTAAGGGCAGATCTTGCCTCTTAAACCTAGTTGATTTCTTTGAAACAGTTACCAAAGCTATGGATGAGGGCAAGGTAGTCCACACAGCCTACCTGGACCTCGCAAAAACGTTCAACACAATACCCCACTCGGATATCATACATAAGCTTAACAGCTTAAATATCAACCCCTATATCACAAGATGGGTTGCAAACTGGCTCAGGGATAGAACCCACATTGTCAGAATCGCAGGTGCCATGTCCAAATACAAACCAGTTACAAGTGGCATCCCACAGGGCTCAGTTCTGGGACCTCTCTGGTTCAGTATATACTTCTCTGAGGTTCAGGCTAACACAGGGGCATTATGGCTGACAAGGTTTGCAGATGACTGCAAACTGGGGGCCATAATCGACTCTCCAGCTAACACAAGCATCCTCCAGAAGGGTCTCACAGAGATGGATGTTTGCTGCCAGAGCCACAAGCTCGAGCTACATGCTACAAAGTGCATAGTCATCCCCTTTGTGAAAAACAAGGTGCACACAAATTACCACATAAGTGGTAATCCATTACGTACAGAAGTAGTAACTTGAGATTTGTGGACCAATGTAGATAGTAATCTCTCCTTTGATAATCACATTTCCAAAGTGGTTACAAACACCTTCTATATATGCCACCTTATCACGAACGGGTTTGCATCTACATCAAGTGAGGTCATTGTGCCCCTGTACTTGTCAGTCATCAGCACCATACTTGAATACAATGGCCCTTTTGGGATGTACCTTACCCGACACCTGCAGCACCTGGAGAGACCCAAAAGTACCTCTCCAAGAGGGTCATGGGCTACAAACAGATGTCATATGCAGCTCAACTAAGGAAACTCCAGCTCTACTCAGTTGCTTACCACCTACTCAGAGGCAATCTATGCCTGACATACAAAGCCATGTCAAAGCCCGAATTAATGGACATGCTCCACCTCAAAAATCCAAGTCCCTTAGAGATACACGCTCCAGGGACTTAAACCTCAGCACAGGAATAAAAAGGACATGCTGGAGGGACAGATTCATTTCCCAGAGGCTCCACTCACTCTGGAATAGAATCCCAATTCATATTAGACATAGCCCCTCGCTGACCCTCTTCAAGCCAAATCTGGACACATGGATGGGAAATCGCAAATTCACCCCTGGGATCTCTTCTGTGTCCCTGCTAGACAGAGGCACAGTAGCCTAAACGTACATGGGCTATCTTGTGTGACCTACTATTCACTGGCACAGTGTAGTACTCTGACAGGGCTGCAAAAGCCAAACACACTCTGGCTAGGCTTGTACATACCCTAGGGCAGATAGCCTACTATTGACCTCTGAACCTATGCTTCTGCTCGGGATGCACAATATTTACTGCTGATACTGTTTGCAGGTCTTTATCATCTTTGCTTTCCCAGTTTCTATGAACAACTTAGGTATCTGTGGAACATGTTTGATCATGACAGGGTTCCACTATATTATATAAGTGTCTGTTGTCATGTAACTGTGTGCACAGGGTGGATTGCTGGATAGTGAGAGGTTCCTGGGTTAACACATGCAACTGCCAGATGTGTGGCCCACTGCTGTAGTCAGACATGGCCTAAGTGTGTGAGCATGCCCAGTTCAGGCTTTCCATGTTTTGTTGCCTGACATATGTCTCATTTATCCAAGTGTGTGAGCATGCCCAGTGTGACCTTTCAGTATGTTGCAATCTGAAGTCCACTACATTTGTGGATGTGTGTGAACATGACCGATATTAACATTTATACTGTGTGTGTTGGAAGTCAAGTTCTGTTCTTACTGCAGGACTCACCTTTGTGTCATAACTCAACAGGGATTATGCTGTGCCTGCAGGGTTTCCATGAGATACTTTGCATAGACTTATCAACATTCCTTCATACTGGCTAAACAGTGCAATGCTGTCATGGTTTAGTGGTTCAGTACTTTAACTATGGTGCACAGTATCCTGGGTTCAAGGCCCATCACTGCTTTATATTTCCATACTGAGCAGACCAGACTGCTTAAGGGCCAGTTAAGCAAATATGAGCATGTTGGCTTTTATTCTGCTATGCCCTACTTAGACCAGGCTTGTCCAACATTGCTGTATATTCACCAACTTTGCTGGACATTGCCCAATATTACTCGACACTGACCACAGTTGTACTAGTTGGTGTGTGTATTCTGTTTGCATATACTACATGGTGGTAAATGCTGTTTAGCACTACCTTAAATTGCTTGACACATGGCAATCATGCCTCAGGTGGTGCTGCAGGGCTGCCTATGTTGGATGCACATACTACACTCCCTGTACATGTCTGAAGCAGGTAGTTTCAACTTAGGCATCCCATTTACTATATGTGCTGGTCAGAGAGAGGTATCATTTCCAGGGTTCCTACTGAGTCAGTGTATGTGCTATGCATTGCCTCTTTGTCAAGGCAAAAGCATACTGGGCACACCTCCTTCTGCCTACTGGGGCAGGCTCAGGTTGTTCCTCCTCTGAGTCACGCTCTGCCTGTGATGACCTTGGCAATGGTGGGGGGCTGTTTGGGCCAGGCCTATGCTGGTCCTGCTGCAGCTGTTTTCACAGGATCATATTATGTAGCATAGCACATACCATGACAATTTGGGTACATGTAGTTGGAGTGTACTGCAAGGCTCCACCAGATGTGTCCAGGCACTGGAACCATGACTTGAGCAGCCCAAACACATGCTCGATTACATTTCATGTTTGTGCATGTGCCTCATTATGGCATTCCTGTTCAGGTGTGTGTGCATTTCTGATGGGTGTCATCAGCCACGGCTCCAGTGCATAGCCAGCATCCCCCACTAGGTGACCATGTGGGATGTCCCCATTGGCAAATGTCTGGTACAGCTGCGTCAGATGCCAGATATGGGAATCATGGTAGCTTCCAGGGCAGCCAGCACACACATTCAGTATTATGCCCTGGGCATCACACATGACCTGGCAGTTGATGGAGGGGAAGCCCTTGTGGTTGAAGTAGACCCTACCCCACTCACCAGCTGGTGCTTTGATGCATATGTGCATGCAGTCTATTGCACCCACTACCTCAGGGTATTCCGCTATTTGCTGGAAGAGATGCATATTGCTGGCCAATACCTCACGGGAATTGGGGAAATATACATGATCACCGACATGTGCTGACATGGCATCCAGAAACTGGTGCAGTACCCTGGATGCTGACCTGTGATATCCCCATCATATCACCAGTTGGTCTCTGGAAGGTACCTGTTGCTAGTATTCGTAGGCCAACACATACCTTGGTTTCCACTGGAATGGGTTCCCCTCTGTTGGTTCTGTGTGTGAGGCATGGCCTGCACAGCTCAACAATTTGCTGCATGAGGTCTCTGTCCACTCTATAGTGCTCCACTATCTCCAGCTCATGTAGCCCCTGGTAGGTTACCCTGGGCCTGTACACTCTTCTCCGTCTCCTCACTGGGGGTTGGTTGGCAGCATTCCCATTGTCACCACCCTCAGCATGTTGCATATGTCGGTTTATGACAGCAATGGCAGCCCCTAACATTTCTTTGTCTCAGTTAAGCCTTTTCAGTATTCACTTCTCTTAGCTTACTGCAGTGCTGCAGTGTCTCTGAGCAATACATGGTGAAAAGTTGTTTGCAGAGTTTTAAGTGCTGGGCTGGGCTGGGCTGGTTTACTGCCTGTGTAATTGCCTGATTCTGATTATTTCCACCTGCTAGCTCTGCTGACTCTTCCTGGTTAACTTCCTTCTGTTTGTTGTGTTTCCTTTTCCCTTTCCATTTCCTCAGGGGGCAGCACCACGCACACTAGCACAGACGCGCGTACACATGCTAACATGCGCGCACACAGGCTTAGACGGACTTACACTAGCTAATTCCTGCCTAAACATGTGCACACGGGTGCAGAGATGCTTACAAGACTTTAAACTGCCTTATACATTTTTACTCCAGCTTAAACATGCGCACTAACGCTTCCACGTGCGCACACTGTCTTACTCGGGTTTACAGGCGCGCACACGTGCGCATACACGTTGCAAGCATTTTTACAAGAAACTTTGGTGATACCCACAGTGTGCACCTTCTATTTCTTGACTTCATCTAGGATACCTGATGACACACCTTTTCCAGTGATGAGCAACTGACAGCTAACACATGACACTCTGCTCCAATGAGATTATCTTCTTTCATACATACCCCCTCCTGATGTCACCTATATCCTACTCTGTTACTCCCCTTATCCTAGTCTTACACTCCACTGACTGTGCTCATTTGCTATGTAGACTTGGGATTCACTATCCTTACCCTCATTTGCATAGGATTGCCTACTAATGCTTGGTTACATCTCTTAGACTGGGTTCCCCCCTTAGCAACCCCTACTTGGTAGCCATGTTGTCTTCAGCCTGCCATTGCCTTGCATTGTACAATACAAATCCCCATAAAATCCAAATTTGTGGGTTTTAATTTTTATTTTTCTGGTTTTTAGAGCACAGCCCGTTTGCACGACACTGCGCTACGCTTAAACATGGAATATCGGAAAAAATAAATTAATTACTTTTTTTTTCATTTTGCATCGGGTAACATTGCCAATGGCCATATATTTGGCCATTGGCATGCTTCCTCTACTGGATGCAACCTTTATTTGGAGCTGTCACGGCTCTGTTTTGCTATTTGCAGAATGGTACTCAGTTGTCAACTGAGTACATTTCTGCAGATAACACTACTCTTACTCGGACAGGTTCGGGTTTCCTGGATCGCAAATCTACCTCATTTGCATGCCTTTCAGCTGCAATTGAGGTAATTTGCATGTCCCAGCCCTGTCCGTGTAAGAGTCGTTTTAGGAGCTCTCTTACACACCCCTACAGGCTGTTCCTGGATCGCTCTTCGGACATGATGGCTGCATGGAATCTTACTCTACTCTTAGACTCCGTGCAAGCCATCATGAATCCGGCCCCTTGTTTATCGAAGGCTTTATATAATTGCTTTAATGTAATGTATTTTATCTTTTGAAGGCTTGATAGTTGAGGCGCTAAGATTATTAAAGTTTTTTTTTTCTTTTTCTGGCCATTTGCTTTGTTTGTTGTATTTGGTATTTCAATATTTTCTCTGATTGTGGACCTTTGTTCCACCAGTATTTTTGGTGTTGTCTAGAATTCTTGATGAAATAAGTTGTGCGATATGATTAGATGGTTTCCAAATTGATGTACAAACACTGGATATCTTGTGTAATTCATGCAGATAGACTGAGCTAAGAGTCAGCTAATACTCCTAAAGATATCACGTCAATGGCTATCTTGGCCCTTGAAATCTTCCAGATGACAGTAGGAGATACCCTCTAGCCAGAAAATATAACAGTTTTTAAATATCTACTAAAGCACCCATGAAATTCAATTTGGATGCCAAAGAAACAGGGTGAGCAGGCACTAGTGATGCTTCTTTTCCATACAGTTTGACACCTGCCAGGTATACCTGGCAAAGGGAAAATCATATATATTATGAACAGGAAATATTTCTCAGGTATGCTTGGCACAGTGAATGTCATACATATTGTGAATAGGAAATATTCCTCATGTGTACTTGGCAGAGTGAATGTTATACATATTATGAACAGGAAATATTCCTCAGGTATACCTGACACAGTGAATGTCATACATATTGCGAACAGGAAATATTCCTCAGGTGTACTTGGCAGAGTGAGTGTTATACATCTTGTGAACAGGAAATATTCTTCAGGTATACCTGACACAGTGAATGTCATATGTATTGTGAACAGGAAATATTTCTCAGGTGCTGTACTTGCATATGCAGATCAGCATGGATATTACTCCATCATTTGTCAGGTATATTGGCTGTAAGGACTGTATAATAAATGAGGGTGTATGCAGTCCAAGCGTAAGCAATGACGTTAATGGGTGTCTTACTAGCACTATGTACCAAGCTTTTGAAAAAGCACTAATCCCTCATAGTCAACTTTTCTGGTTTTATAGATATCTCCTGAAACCATGGCTGCTCACACATGTGTAATCAACACAAACAACCCAGCAGATAACATATAATTGGGTACACAGGTGCTATAAAATTATACAATGTGTCTTTACACACCTCAGAGTTAGATTTGTATAATGCTGCAATGTTTCCCATCAAAGCCTTGTCAAATATGTATTGTCTATTGCATACTGCACAGCCTCACTTGTACCCCCATTGCACAATATCCTCCATTAGATGACTATTTGAACATGCTCGTGAACAATAATAGAACTGTACAGAAAGAAAACTAGACTGGCATGCATTTCCTTAACATGCCTAAAACCAAGAATGTTTGGGATAACAATCTCATTGCCTATTTGCTGAAATGAATCCTGAGCCCTGCTTTGTCCACTTCCCTTGGCTGCACCCTTCACATTGTATTATGTACAACAAGGCAGTTCCCTATGTTTATTTGTTGGAGCATCTTCAGCAGCAGCTCCCTATAGTCTAGGTAAACATTGACTCAGACTTTAATCTTCCACATGGAATTTTGATGGTATCTGGAACTTGGTGACTGGCTTGGAAGGCAGTGACAGATCCTTTGATATTCCACTTCTAATTGGGTCCTGTGAGATGTGAAACAGCGGCTCCTCCTGCTGATGCCATATGGCTGTAGCTGCACTAGCGCAAGGACAATATTTTGATATGAACCACCTTACACTGTTAAAAAAGTTAGACAATTGCAGCTGCTGCAAAGCTACAGCCTGCCATACCTATCAACTTCTTAGATTAAGAAATCTGGGCAAAGCCATAGAAAAGTGGTACAAATAGGGACAATTTTGAAATATTGCTCTTATAGACTTAGAAAGTTGATAGAATAACATGTTTTGCATTAGAATGAATTTTCTGAAGGGTATGAAGTCTAAAACTCAAATGTCTGTTATTATTTTCTAATTTCAGTCTTTAATGATTTCCCACTAATTTGCCAGACAGCCACAATTTTATGAAAAATGGACCAAAAATATGTCAAAAAGCTAGACATTCTGCAAAAATCTGTACAGTTGAGAGGTATGAGTCAGCCTCATGGCAGACTTTTTGGCTATTTCTACAGCTTGCTGCTATTGTACCCACACAGAGTAGTCAAGTCACAGACATTAATTATGTGGTCTAGTCCCTGCAGTACTCTAGGTGTGCAGGCCTGTCACACTATGCTGTCAATAGCAGGTCTACATCTAAACCTACAATGTTAGAGACTACAGCAAGGAAACCCTGCAGATACATATGTAAGGGGTATTGCTTTTGACGATAGGTGTAATGAGAGATGTATAGATTTTGACTTCCTCAGTTCTGAATGGAAAGCCACTGAAATTAACTGCGACAGGTAGAATGATCTCCTGGCAATGACAGAAACATAGTGATCAAAAAACAGTTAATTATTTCAAAAGTAATCCATATCTCTACTGACTAAACCGGTTTTAAAGGGGGTGACTTTAATATTTATTTATTTATTGGCGTTTGATTACCGGGAAAGTCTACTGAGCCACTGAAAGCACATTTTCAGTGGAGGCCCGGGGAGAAAAGCTCCAGGTTAAAATAACAGAGAGAAACATTTTACAAATAATAAACATACACTACAAACAAACATTTTACAAATAAAATATAAATAACAGTTATACAATAAAAGAAAATAATACAGAATAAAATATAAATTGCATGAAAATTATACATTGTAGATAAAGGTAATATATCAACAATCTTAATCGAAGTCAAGTACATGCCATGAAATCAATTAGCCAATGCTAGCTAGGTCTCATGGTTAATGTATGTTACTAATTGTGAACTCCAGGGTAATCATGCCGTTCACGAGTTGATTATAGTGAGGAAGTTGTAATGTATATATAACTGTCAAAGTAGAATGCAATTTAAGATGAGGTGAAAAGAGAATCTAGTAAGTTGTTTAAATAGGATTCAGTAGGAAAATAAAATATTTTGGGGGGGCTTCAGTTGGGCAGATAGGAACAATAGGTGTATTAAGTAATAGCAGAGGAAGGGATTGAGCAGTTACAAATCTAGTTAGAGAGGAGATGGTTTTGAAAAGTAGTTTTAAAATTACAGGGGTGCTGTTGTAAGCGGATGTTTGTAGGCAGAATATTCCATTTTTTAGCGATGATCCATGAGTGTAGTAACTGTCCTGCAGGTAGTTTAGGTTTATAAACTTGAAGTAGCTGTTATTGTTCAGATCACAAGGGCCAAGAGGTGTTATAAGGGATGAGTAGAGAGTTGAGCACAGGGCAGTCTTGCGGTTTATTGATAGGTTTGTGAGCATCGTATGCTGGAGGAGTAATAGGTAGTGATTGAGCTTGAGCCATTGTAATTTTTTTAGGGCAATAAATGGTGAGTATTATGGCAGCTATTTGTAGCAAATGTAGTTATCTTATTATAGCAAATTTCTAATTTGGATGCAAGGAGCACTGTACATTGGGTAGGTAAAGGTGAGCTATATGTTACAAGTGGTAATAGGTATGATATTGCTAGCATTTGTTTAGTATGGAGGGAGAGAAACTTATTGTGTCTATAGCTCAACCCTAACTTTTTGTGGGTCTTACTAATATTGTTTTGAATATGTCAATCAAATTTGAGGTTTTCTTCAGTTATTACTCCTAACAATTTAGTGTAGGTCACTAGATCGATTTCTGTGGAGTTGAAGAAGAGTATATTGACTTCAGCTTTTTATTTATAGGGAATTGCCTCTTGGGTGTGAAAATCATAAGTTTTTTTTTTTTAATTAAAGTAAGGTGATTATTGTGAAGCCATGTCTGCACAGTGGAAAAAGCTGCTTGAGTGTTTTGTTGAAGTATTTTTATATTGGGTGCAGAACAGACTATGGTGGAGTCGTCTGCATACTGGACAAGGGAGCCATGCTGGATAGCTTGGTGCAGCTTGTTAATAAAGATATTGAATAGAAGATGACCTAAAACTTGAACCTTGAGGGACACCTTTAGGGTTGTGAAGGTAGGGGGAAAAAGAATTTTGATATTTAGTGACATGCTGTCTGTTGGAGAGATAGCTTTTGAACCAGTTAATAGACTGGGGAGAAAGCCCTATACTTTCGAGCTGAGAGAGGAGGATAGAGTGAGATATCGTATCAAATGCTTTAAACAAATCTAAGAAGAGGGCAGACACAATGTGTCCTGAGTCCCTAGCTTTGTTGACTGTGTCTAAAAATGAGATTAGAGCACTGGAGGTACTGTGACCTGAGCAGAACCCATGTTGTATTTGGGAGAAGATGTTTTTAGGAGATAGCATAAAAGTTTTTTCTGCACACATTTTTCAAGGATTTTAGAGAGAGGGCGAAAGTTAGAGATATCAGTTGAGGTACCACCTTTATGGAAAGGAAGAATGATAGCTTTTTTCCAAAGACTTGGGATATAGGATTCCTGGCTTGATCTGTTAATCAGAATGCTGATGGGATAGGCCACTGCATCAGCAGCGATTTTAAGAAATTTGGCTGGAATTTTATGGGCCGAGTCAGATCAAGATTTTATTTTTAAAAGGCGTTTTTTGATAAGTGCGGTAGGGATGGGAGAGAAGTTAAATTCTGGGTAATAGGGCTGTTGAGAGAAGTTAGATGGAGGGGTGTTAATGCTTGGGGTTGCAAGATCCTTGATATGCGAGGTAATAAGAGCATTTTTGGTTAGAATGTTGTGGGGGAGCACAAGGAGAGGTAATTGTAGGAACAGATTTATGTGGAAGAGGTAAGAAAAAGGTAGCAGTAATATTGGCAATCGTATCAATAAAGAAGGTATTAAAGATGTTGGCTATTTGTTCAGGAAGCATGTCAGGGCATGGGCAGGGATCGGATTTGGTGCTAGAGTTTAAAGATTAGTGATGGAAGACCAGAACATTTGGGGGTTAGTTTTTCTATTAGTTTGCTGGTTGTAGTAGTACTGTTGTTTGTCTTTAGTGATGAGTTTTTAACTTGCTTTTTGCAGCTGTTTATAGTGGATGACGTTGGAAGGAGTTTTAGAATTCAGCCAGATTTTCCATGCTTTATCACTAGAAGTCATAATATGTTTAGTAGGTTTTGTTAGCCAAGGGGCATTGTTGCTTTTGATTCTTTTGGTTCTGGTGGGGGCTAGACTAACCAGTATATTTATAAAGGTGTTATTGATACAATACTCAGATACACTAATAAGGGCTGGACCATACTAATTCTTGATGTGCTGACCATGGGATCAGACTTAGTGCCAAAACAATGATTTGCTTTAAACACTAAAGACAAGGCTTTCAACACCATCCCCCACTATGGAATTATAGATAAACTCAGTAAACTAGGTATAAATCCCTATGTCACAAGATGGGTTGCCAAATGGCTTACTGACAGAACCCACACTGTGAAAGTAGCAGTCTCCAAATCCAACTTCAGACCAGTGACAAGTGGAGTACCACAGGGTTCAGTCCTGGGTCCTCTCCTGTTTGGTATCTACATCTCTGAAGTACAGGCCAACACTCTTTGGCTAATGAAGTTCGCAGATGACTGCAAACTAGGACCCATAATCAAAACTCCAAAAGATGTGGACATCCTACAAAAGGGCCTCATTGAGACAGATGCCTGGTGTCAAAGCCATGGCCTCAAGCTCAATGCTAAAAAGTGCATTGTCATCCCTTTTGGTAAACTTTCAGTACCCATGAACTACCACATAGGCAGTAGTCTACTTAACACTGAAAGTGTGATAAGAGACCTTGGGACACAGGTGGACAGTAGTCACTCTTTTGATAATCATATCGCCACAGTAGTCAGGAAATCCTTCTACATGGCACACCTCATCACAAAAGGTTTCTCATCCAGGAAAAAAGAGGTCATTGTTCCCCTCTACTCATCACTCATTAGACCCATTATAGAATACAATGCCCCTTTTGGTATGTACCTCACAAGACATCTACAACAACTGGAAAGGCCACAGAAATACCTCACAAAGAGAATTACCTGCCTCAAACAGATGCCCTAAGCAGACTGTCTCAAAAAACTGCAGCTTTACTCCGTTGCATATCGCCTACTCAGAGGTGATCTCTGACTAGCACACAAAGCTATGTCAAACCCAGAGCTTTTAGACATGCTCCACTTAAAGAAATCCCAATCCCTACGAGCTGCATGGTCTAGGGACCTAAACCTTGTCACCACAATAAACAGAACAGGCTGGAGGGATAGATTCCTGTCCCTGAGACTTCCCATACTCTGGAACAAACTACCTATTTATATCAAACAAAGCTACTCATTAGCGCTCTTCAAGAAAAATCTTGATGATTGGATGGGAGATAGGAAATTCACCCAGGGGATCACTTCTGTGGCTCTGCTTGACAGTGGCACAAGAAAATAATTTTCTTGGGTGGCGAAAGCCAGGGTACCTTTGGCTAGGCTAATATAGGCCCTAGGGCCAATAGCCTAGTACCTACCTATGAACCTATTGAAGTGATAATATGATATTAACTAGGGAATTCTTGATTAACAGTCCAGAGCAAATCACTGTTTTGGCAATAAGTCTGATCCCATGGTCAGCACATCAAGAATTAGTATGGTCCAGCCCTTATTAGTGTATCTGAGTATTGTATCAGTAGGTAATAAGAGATGCATTCACAATAGCACTCACTTTGCAGTCATCAGAAAACTCAGTTAGCTGTAGGCCTTGTCTTCTTCCTTGATGTCAAAAAAGTAGTTGAAGAAGAGGAAACAACTAGGATACTCCCTTGTGGTATACTGTGTGTGTGTGTGTGTGTGTGTGTGTGTGTGTGTGTGTGTGTGTGTGTGTGTGTGTGTGTGTGTGTGTGTGTGTGTGTGTGTGTGTGTGTGTGTGTGTGTGTGTGTGTGTGTGTGTGTGTGTGTGTGTGTGTGTGTGTGTGTGTGTGTGTGTGTGTGTGTGTGTGTGTGTGTATGTGTGTGTAAGAGGAACCTCCTATCCTTAATGTATGGGGTCTGGTGATATGCCATTCAATTATCCACATGAAGCAATAATTAGTGTTAAATTTAAGAGGCTTATCAAAAATACATGCTTTGGGGATTATATCGCAGACTTTAGCTAGATCCAAAGAGGTAGTATGGAGAGCTACTCCTTGTCCATGGCTTCAGTAACCCTTTCAAAGAAATAAATAGATTGAGTCCGCAGGATATGGCTTTCCTCAAGTCCAACTGATTTGGCCCAAGGGAGTGAAGATTACTAATGTCATTGTTTATATATTCAGGTATGGTCAACCCATGATGTAACAGATGATAGGAGTCAAACATATGGCTTTATAGTGCTCGGGATCTTTTATGGGGCTCCCATTTATCTAATGGCACTATTATTGTAGCCCTGCAAATACTGGGTGTATAACCAGTGGAGAGGATAAGGCTGAAAAAGATTTAATAGGAGTAAAGTCATGTTTCTAAGGCCTTGAACTCCTTACCTGTACTTATAAGGTATATACCCTCCATCTCATTGTTCAAAACCACTCTGAAAGACTTCTTAGCTAAAATTTGTCTCTGTTCTTGCTCAAAACCAGTATAAACCATATCCCTAAATGTGAAAAAGTACCTTTTCATTCCTTATACCACCTTACTCTCCCTTCTTCACTTACTTCCTTAATGGTATCTAATTCTCTTCCCTGACTCTCTCTCTCTCTCTCTCTCTCTCTATATATATATATATATATATATATATATATATATATATAAGTCTGTTTTCCCCTGACTTCATATTGCTGCTCTTATTTATATTAGAGTAACTTACCTTTAATTTCTCTACAAACTGTCTAAAATTTCTTTAAAAATTAAATGATTATCATATACCTTGTAACAATTCTTAACCAGCATTGTTGTATTATGTCTAATTTGTTATATAATTATTTCAACTGCAGATAATTTGTTTTATTTTTCAATATTGTAAAATTATTGTTATTAAAATGTTTTGCAATAATTTGGAGCTCTTCTACCCAAGCCTCTGCTGAAAATGGGCTTCTACCTAGTTGGACTTTCAGGTAATCAAATGTCAATAACTACATTAATAAATAAATACATTATTTTTTCTAAACTCCTCCCGAGATGCATGGCTCAATGTACTGCAGTATCCACAAGGATTCTAAGACCTAGAATTGGAAGAGCCAGGACATTGCTTTGCTTAAAACAGAATCAACATTTGAAAACCCAACCATTAATGCAATTTCTCTACTGCATTGCCTGAGGCAGAAATAAGATTAACTGGTCCATAATGACACAGACCCTTCCTAGAACCACTGTTTTACAAGAAAGCTATCATGAGCCTTCCCCAGTTCTGTGGTACCACCACAGTTTCTTACTTTTATTTTTATCTTGTATCATTACGTCATTGTATCATTACGTCCACTTGAACATTTATTGACATAATTAATGTATCAAGATAGATATCCACCATCAAATTAATTACTTTATGCAGTGTTGCACAACTGTTTAATTCTGGAGTGGTACACCTCTTTGGAATACATGCAAAGTGCATTGCCCATGTTATAATTACATTCTCCCTGTAAGTGCCAAAATATAGACTGTACATTGAAAGGGAGAAGTTTCTGCAAAATTGTACATGAATACGTTATTAGTTTTAGCCACAGTGTCCTGCGTAGTGGTTTGTACTGTAAATAATAGACTGTCCTGCTATTTTATTTGTTGGTTAATAAGTACACATTTTATTCCTAGTGGTGATTCTGCAGTTTCTTGGGGGGCACTGGAAAACTTGCTTGATCTGCACATCATCACTCCATATTATGAAATATTCCCCCGGATTCACGAATCCTCCGTGTAAGACTTAATAAGTCTTACTCAGAGGCTGCAGTTGAACAGTATGACATCAGCGTGCCATGAATATTCATGAGGGCACACTGACTCAACCGTAAGTCTTACACGGACCGGGTAGCAAAGCAGGGGATGTGTCCGACTGCCGAGAGTGTAAATGGCCATGCCCCTGCAAGGTTTGGAAAAGGAAAATGAAAGTACACAAGAGCGAGTCCGCTCAAATGTCCTTGCACCCAACACCACACTCCCTGACATTGTAAACACCTATCACAGTTATGAAAAGTAAAAAATTAATTTTATTTTTTTTTAATTCCCAAAATATCTGCCCATATTTGTGCGTGTGTGCGTGGGTGTGCCCATTGCTTAGCTGTAGTTAGCAATTCTGACATGGAAGAGCATAAGAAAGAATGTTTATGCAAATCACATGAAATAGCACTAGTGTAATGGTACAGCGTTCGCACAAAGAAGAGACATTCATGGTTTGAGTCCCACCACTCCCCTTCTTATTTATGTTTTAAATCAGTACATGGAATAATACCTGACACATATGATTAAAATATCAATAAAAAGAAGTGAAATGGCCAATGTATCAGTGAACAAAATATTAAATTTTTAAAGGATCCTGATGCATAATTGCTTGCAGTTAAGCAGCACTTTACCCAGTGCAATAGAGTTGCCCATAGTTTAATAGCGCTTTACCCAGCGCAATAGAGGTGCCCATAGTTTAATATCACTTTACCCAGTGCAATAGGGTTGCCCAAAGTTTAAGAGCGCTTTACCCAGTGCAATAGAGGTGACCATAGAGAAATAGCGCTTTAACCAGCGCAATGTGTTTGCGCAGATGTGCATGCCATGCCAACCAGCGCACCGTAGGGTAACGTGGAGCAATGCAGCCACACCCCCTAGCCTGTCTGAAAAGTATGAAAATAAAATGAATAACAAGGTTCAAACCCAGGACTCTGTGCATCATAATCAAAGCATGGAACCACTAAGCCATGACAACTTAGGAAAAGCAGCCACTGTTAACATACATATACTTAGTAATGGTAGATTAACTATTACTAAGCAGGTCTGCAGTCAGCCGAGAATTTTCAAAAACAGCCAATCACAAAAAAGTGCGAGAAATGCAGCATATTTAAGCCCCATAGGTGGGAATACTCACCATAACTGATTGTAGCTCACATTTACAGTTAGAATGGCTGGTGCTGGAGAGGGTACATGCTTCTGAGCACAACGTTAGGGCATCGAGGAGTCGAAATAGATGGTTTGGCTCCTTGTCCACCGTCATGAGTCAAGCCTCCTGCAGGGCCAGTTTCAAGGAATGGAGTACAAGGCAGAGGCTTGGAACTGGTTAGCTCATGACCTCACCAGTGTCACAGGCGTTCCTTGGACTGGTGAGCAGGTCTGTCACCACCATGCAGACCTGAAGAGACAGAAGCAGGACTGCCTAAACTAATGGATACAGGAGGCCTGTGGGATGCAGGATGCCCCACAACTGAGTAGGTAGCCATGGAATGCAGTATGTAGGAATTGATAATTGATTCTGTATAATGGATAGGTATGTCTCAATATCCCTTAATTTACTTTACAGCTGCAGGTGACCATGCTGCGAATCAGCAAGCCTATGCTGATAGGCTGCTAAGGCTGCACCACCAGGCAGGTTAGTGATTATTCTGCATGTATTGTTATATAAAATATGGGAGAGAGCATGAAAGAAAGTGTTGTAGTTCATTAATACAGCCATAAATGGCCTGATTAAGTCCTCTGCATGTACTGTCAGATAAAAAAGTCAGAGAGCCAGAAAAAGAGTCTAGTAACCCATTAAGAAAGGTAACATATGTCCGGAATAAAATCTCTGCAGGTACTGTCATATAAAATAAGTGAGTGAGCCTGAAAAAGAGTGTTCTAACCTATTAATAAAGGTATAATATGTCTTGAATATGTTTTCCATATGCACCATTATAACAAATAAAGGAGTGAGCCTGTGGAAAAGTGTGTAATGTCATAAATAAAGGTCTAAAACCCGGAGTGTGTCTGTGTCACTTAGTTTGAAATGTTGCTGTACCCTTGCATTATACAAATAGTACTGTTTTAAAAAGTGCTGACAACCCAGAGTTGTGCAGTCCCATATAAAGTGGGTGATGGAAGTGCTAGTAGCTGTGAAGCATATATACAGTCCTCAACAGTCAGTTACTGGCTGCTATGCATAAGCAAATCTGGCACACGAGTAGCATGTTAATTTGTTCCCCAGACATGTGAGTGTGTGTCAAGAAATGCAGGGTTCTGTACAAATAGAAGTGAAAATGTCATGTGAAAACATCCAGATATGTAGATAAAGAAATATAAATGCAATCAAGGAATATGCAGCAGTAACATCTGCATCTTGGACAGTTAGTATGTTAGATACAGGTCAGGCATACATTGAACTAGTCAAACCCATTACACAACCTAATGCATGGTGGCAAGTGTAATAATACATGCAGGGGATATACACTTGCAGTCACTAGGAATGTAGTGTAGACTAAAAGTAATTATAAGATGTTAATCAAGGTTTTTTTCTACACCCTACTGTATGTGCATAAACCATGCAATTCCACACCTCAGTGGGTATGTGTAATCTTAAATATTTGTTGGGAGATATGTCCTATTGTTCTATAAATATTTGCATTCACGTTGATGCATGTGCCCTGTTCAAACACCACAATCATGGTGGCCTGTTGCTACCAAACATCCCTGCATACTGTTGGAATATTCACTGTCATTCAATATATGCATGTGTTATGCTTGCTGTTCAACTGTTGGAACCTTGGTGTGTTGGGTTAATGGGAATATTACTGCATGCTGTTACAACTAATCTGGGATGCTGTTGTTTATGTTGTAATTAAACACACCTAATCACAGAACGTATGGGAAAGCCAGTCCCAGTGGACCCATCTGTCCCTCTTCAGCTGGCGAGTGCACCTGGCACCAGCAGGTCCGGTGCCAAGCCCAGGCTCCCCTCCTCTGTTGGTCCTGTGCCACCTTTGGGTGGAAGCGCTACAGAGGATGGGGCTCATCCCTCCCATGCAAGTGTGGGCGGAGAAGGGCCACCTGTCACCCTTCGAATGGTCCGGGCTGTGGTGCGTAGGGAGATCCAGCGTTCAGTCACTGATCCCCTAAGCCAGCTCGAGGCGAGAGTGGCGCATCTCACAGGTGAGCCTGCCTATCCTACGCAGCCCCCAGCACAGCCACCTTCAGGGCTGTGAAGGTGCAGTGGTGACTGCCAATGGGTGGGGATCCCAGTTCCACTGTTACCATCTGTGGGCTCATGGGCTTGCGATTTCCAAACATCCATCCCCGTCAGTTGTGTTCACCCACCCCATGTGTCATACACCACCCCTGTATGCACCTTGTCTGTCTTGTCTGTTTACCTCCCCAACCTACCTCCCCGAACATACCTACTTCCTCTACCTCACTTTCCACTCTCACCTGAAAAAAAAAAGGGCAATCTGTACCCACAAAAAAATTACGCCCCATACATAGCTGCCCATTTCACACACATGACCACTGGACATGTAAACTGATAATTATAATTGGCAATACAACATACTTTGTTGTCCTCACCCCTCTCCCAGGGGTGGAAGGTTTCAAATTTCACTCCAATTTATTGCATATGCACAGCTGTTGCTGGTAAAGAAATGGGCAGCTATGGACCTTCCCTACACCCATCTTGCACATCCTGAGCTTGTTTACCTACTGTCTGTTCCACTTTCTGCCCCCTTTTTCACCACTTTCCCATCTCCCCATTTTCTTTTCTTTAAAAGAAATTAGTGCGGGGGTTAGTGGGAGTAAGCATATTTAAGTGGTAGTAAACGGGTTTAAGCGAGTGTGCCCTTGTGTGTGCTTAGCTAAGCATCGCTAAGTGTCACGCAAACCCACGCAAACCCGCTTACAACTGTTTAAAAGTGCCTTAGTCACTCTATGGAATGGCCCTTGTTCTGCTCAGCAGCAAAAGAAAAGACCTCTGCCAGTCTCAAACCCCAGACCATTGACAAAATAGACTACATGAATTACCAATAAGCCACAGCAGATATACAAATAACTTGGTGCTGACATAAATATATCATGCATTACAATGAGGGAATGTAAATGGAAATTAGGAATGGTATAACACAAATCCTGTTCTGTGGGTCTTTACCAGCAGTAGTTGTGGAATTGCATGACATGATTGTGAAAAGAGAACCAGCCATCCAAGCAGGGAATAATTTTACAGTAGCACCTTACAAACATCACACAGTATCAGACCAGGATAAATATTGGCAAAGTTGATTAGGGCAGAGGCCAGACACCCCAACTGTGACTGCTTTACAGGGATGTCCCTGATTTGTAAACAAATGTTAGCTGTGCCCCACTGAATCACTCTGGAAAGTACTAACTTTAAGGCAGACAAGTGTGGAATCACGCGTAATGAATAATCTCAACAGGTGCTTGCATGTCAGAAAAGGTGTAGGTATACATATGCTCTGATTCCCAAGAAAGTCTCAACTGCAATATGTCTGTAATATATTGCAGGTGTATCTAACGTATATGTACCTTTCACTGAGGCCGTTCAAATACATACCTGAGAGTATCTGAGGCCTGGCAGAGGCAGAAACACACAGGCATATCAGCATTACTGCTGTTACACACTCTGCAAATAGCTTTGGAAGGAGTTCCACAAGCATGCCCTTATGTAGGAGTACAACACAGAAATATCACAGAATGTAGCCATGTACTGCTAGCAACCAACTGTGACAATGCCAATGTGCCAGTGCTGAAAAGACTGGTGTGGTGCACAGACAAATTATAATAGGCTAACCTCTGGCTACCATCTGGATATGTCCGCAGGTGGGAGCTACGCAGGCAGACTACTTGCCTTGATAGACTAACAGGTACACAACAATCCTGTATGTTCAGCAAGATAAACCTCACATGATAATAAAAAATGCTCTTTGCAGTTCTGCACCCTTACCCAAAGGTACAACACACCTGTGTATTCAGGCAAAAACCAGGGTGTAGGTAGGCATACTCAGTACTGAAATATGTCCAGTTGTGTTGAGCAGCCTGTGCTAATGCCAACACAAACAAACCACAAACTGTTCAGAGGTGAGTAACGTAATAATTACAGTATAGCAGTTCACAAACACTGCATGTGCCACAGGAATACAGTGCACTAACCACATTTGTATGGCAGTTAAATGTATAATTCAGAAAGAAAGTACATGCTCCCATGTATCCTCTGTTAGCATTTGGCGGGGTGAGTACATGTCTACACTGAGAAGTGTGTACGGGAAGCAGCAACATTCAGCTTTGAGTACAACATGCATATCACTGGCTACAGCCCTAGCTTCAGATAAGAGATATATACCAACCTTCTGACTGACACAACGGTGTCCAGAGCAAAGAAGCATGGGCCCCAGCTTGGAAAGCTGAAAGAGCTATGCCTACCTAACCTAGCATTTTATAGCAGTGGGCTGCAATCAAAGTGGGTAATGCAATCAGCACACAGCAGGCTGCATGCAATTACTGAATGGTGGGCAGCAATTGGTGCAGAGGCTGTCACATGCACAAGTGCAGATACCTAGAAAAGCAGGCTGTACCTGCTGTCCACACATGCAATAATATCATTGCAGGTACAGGGAGATACAGAGCGAGAGAGAGACACAGACAGAGACAAAGTCAACAGAGAGAGAAACCGAGACAGAAACAGAAACAGAGGGAGAAAACCCAAAACAAATAACCAACACAAAAAAAAAAACCTACAAAACTGTAACAGACGGAGCAGGGAAATACAAAGGTAAGGTATGTAACTCATGTGTATGTGCTGACATGTAGATGTTCCTGAAGAGTACTCTACACACTGCAAATCATCCATGTCTGGCAGCAGTACGTATCTATCTGTATCTGCATATGCGCATAGGGCAAGGGACATACTGCAACTGTTAGTGAAGGATGGACAGATATCTGTCGTTGAAGGTTGTTATGTGCATATATCTATGTAGGTCGTGGTGTGTGTCATAGAAAACAGCATGCAGTGCTGATATATGTCATGTGCTGGTTAAACGCTGTGGGACTGATTTGTCAGATCTGCTGTGTTACAGCAAGTGAGGCCTGCTAAAGCTACATGGGCCGAGGACACCCGCATGCATTCTGCACAACACTGTGCAATATAATAACATAACTGTACATCCCACAACTGTCGCATAAACTGATATCCCCACCATGAAAGGTGGACTGTACATGTGCCTATATGTTATCTGTGTGTGTACATGGATGTGTGTGTGTATGTGTATGTGTATATATATATATATATATATATATATATATATATATATATATATATATATATATATATATATAGATATATATATATATATATAAACATATATAGAGAGAGACATGGGGCCATATGTACTGCAACAGTTGTGTGGTGACCAAGGCATGGACTGTAGACAAGTGTTGATACTGCAGTGCCATTCATTTTTTCCAAAACACTGTACCCATTAACTACCACATAGGTAGAGATCTACCCAACAACGAAGGTGTGATAAGGGAACATGGGACACAGGTGGATAGTAGCCACCTCTTTGATAAAGACAGTGCCACACTAGATCTGTAATCTGTCTGTGTGGTATGTGTCATGACAACAGGTGTGTCATCTAGGGAAATATAGGTCAGTGTTCCGCTTTACACATCACAATGCCCTGTGTGGTATGTACCTCACATGACAACTGCAGCAGGTGGAAAAGCCACAGACATACCTCACAAAGGGTAATACTGGCCTCAAACAGATGCCCTATGCAGACTGACTCACAAAACCACATCTAGACTGTATTGTATACCGGCCACACAGAGGTGACCTCTGCCAGACATACAGAGGTATGTCACACCCATAGCTGGGCGACAACCACCATGGCAACATATCACAATCCCTCCGAGATACACGCTCTAGGGCTCTAAACCTTGTCAGCTCACTTAACAGCACAAGCTGGAGGGATAGGTTCCTATCTCAGAGATATGTCATACACTGGAATAGACCACCTAGCAATAATGAACAAGGCTCCTCATTAGCAGTTGTCATAAATACCCCTGATGGTTGTTTGGGAGATTGGTAATACACCCCAGGAACCCCCTCTGTGGTTCTGGTTGGCAGGGGCAAGTGAAATCAAAGTACATGTGTGGCAAAGGCCAGGGTAGCACATGGCTAGGCTGCCATAGGCCCTAGTGGCCCTACGGCATATAACCTACCAATGACACTATGCACTCACACATGTACTCAATGCAATACCTGCTATGTGAGGTTGAATAAGTGTAATGCTGAATGTGTGCAACGTCTATAAAGGTGAGATAGGTTAGTGTGAAGTTGTGTCTGACATGATAGTGTCTATCCTAGCTATGACACCAGGAAAAGATGTGTATTGTACTGTTAGGCAGATATAGTAGTATGGCATATGATGTGACGCAGTTCCTTGTTGACGACCGTGGTGTCTCATTGTAGGCTAAAGCAAAACATGTATACTTAGTGAGTGGTACTGCTGGTGAATCCAACTCCCATAGGAACTGTAGTACTACCTGAAGCTGTAGGCCTAAACAGCACAGTATGGTGTGTGTTCACATTGCTTGGAAATACTGTCTTGTGTGTTTCCTGTAGTCTGCACAGAGGACAAAACTCAGGCATAAGGGTTTGTAAGTAGTGGCACACAGTACTGTATGGTACACAGGTAATGCTCATCTGTGTTAGCATACAGTGGTGCATTGTATGTTTGTCTGATGTGTGTGTAATTATTCCTGTACCATGGATGCAATCATATGTGTGTTACAGGGTATAAGTGTGTATCCAGCAACATATATACTATGTTACAGCAGTATGCCACCTATAGTAACAACTGTACACATATGTTAGGCAGGGCTATGGCATCAATGACTAGGGTGTTTGACTGGTACTACTGTAACTGTACTTTACATTCATTGCAATGGATGACATCTCTGTTTGTGCATTGGCGTGATATATATCTCTGTGTCGAGGTTGTGCTTTGTGTCACAAACAGTGTGCTGGGTACTGTTGTATAGTGGTGTGATATATAGAGTGTGCCAGGCACTGTTAGTCAGTTGTGGCCGGAGAACCAATAAGTGGTAGTGAATGTGTGTAACCCCTGACAGACAAATGGATGGTATATATGTCAGTAAAGTGATATCTTTGGTTAAAGGTTTAAAGTGTGCCACAGGACACGCTCACGCATATTGTTCATATCTTTTCAGCCAGATGGCCTACCAATGCAACCCATCATATACAGCAGTGGAGGAAGATGAAATTGTCCAAAGCCTGGTGCAGCAGTACACAAGGCTGTTTTCCAAAAGCAGCCAGCACCAGGAGGAGCGGACTGCACTGTGGCAGGATCTTGTTCATCGGGTAAATGACATAGGCATGCATAATAGGACATATGAGCAGGTACGCCATCACTGCGGTGATTTAATTAGACATGTCCGGCGGTGTGCGCCAGATATCCAAAGACAACAGCTTGCCTCAGGTGGTGGGGTGGCCATTCATCCCCCCCTCACCAGAGTGGAAAAGCTGCTCCTAAGCGTGGTGGCTCCTGGACAACAGCAGCAATAACCTGTGACGTGTTGTCATGGAGGCCGGAGCCACCCAGCATGTTCACATGGAGTGAGCAGGTAACATGCCCTATCTGTTGACTACAGTTAAGTGTATTGTTAGATTATGTCTACGTGAGATGTGTACTGTGTGTTTAGCAGTTGTGCTGCCTAGTGTTATGCAATACTGATATTTGGAATATTATCTCTACACCTGTGACTGTTGACTGTTGTTCCACTGTAGTTTAGCATACCCACTGTAGCAATGCCACAGTTGTGGCCACTGATGAACTCTGTCATATTCTCGTAGGTCCCTCTGATGTGACAGCAGGGCAGACGATCCATCCTGTGCGACTGTCCAATCTAGCTGGAAAGCAAGTATTTCTGCTCATTTACCTGTTTTGAACTGTTTAAAGCTGTTTTTCCACCTGCACTTTTAAAGATTGTCCTGTTTGTTGCATTTACCTGTTGAGGCTACACACTCACGTGCGCTAGCCTGTGTTACATATTTATTGCATTTTTCTGCTGTTTGCTTACAAAAAAAGAAAAAAAACAAAAAAATTATCCTTATTTCCCGCCTTTCCTGACCTAGAGTAGTGCAAATACAGGCTTTGCTGTATTCAGGACTTTTGGAAAGTTCCTGTGTTGCCCATTTCCTTTCTTGGATAAAAGGAGGCTTCTTTGTTCACCAGTGGGAGTGGGGAGCTTAAAGCAGCCTTTCTATCCCTGGAGGAGTGTTCCCAGCACAAGAATCTGGTAGTCTTTTGGCCATTTTGGGCCAATTTCTAGCTCTTTCAAGTCCCCCTGTATAAAACCTGCTTTAGCGTGGCTTTGTGTGATTTTGCGCATAGCGCAGCATCGGGCAATGCCGCTTAATTGGGTTTAAACCATTCTCGGCTCCACAAAGTCTGCTCTTCACTTTTTCCCTTAGAACTACTCTAACTCTCAAAATAAACACCCTATTCCTAATCTAAAGTCTGGCACTTGCTCACTAAAGCAATTATATAAGTCAGCACTAAAAAATTGAAAGCACTACATCCTCACAAACTCCCCTTGAGTACCTTGTTCCCCATTGGCCCTTTTTTCAATTATAAAGGAGTTCCCTATACTATTCTAGCATGTCCAAAGGTCAGTTTTCAATCTCCTCTCCAGTCCAGCTGGTGAATCTTGGAATCTTGAGGCAATGTTACAACTGCCTCATGTACACAGACAACCCTCTCCTCCTTCTAACAAGTTCCAACATATGTGAGAGATGCAACCATATAGCCAAACTGGAAGCTAAGCTCTCTCAACTCAGTACTGGCATAACCAGTCAGGAGGAGGAGAAGGTAACCACACACACTACAATTCCAGTCTCACATAGACCTACCACAACAGCAAACCAAACACATAAACACACAAAAACATACTCGGAGGCTCTAAATAAAAATCTGCCTAAGCAGCAGAGACCTCCAAAGCAGACATCCAAGCAACCGCTACCCCAAAACAAAACACGTGCAACACATAGTTCACAAAGCCAGTGTGCCGAACAGTCACAGCCCTTAAGGCTAAACAACACACCTGATACACTTTTAATAGGTGATTCTATCGTCAGGCACACTGATGTCCCCCTCACCAGGCTGAACAAGGAGAAGGTAACGGTGAGCTGCCTGTTGGGCGCTAGGATCTGCCACATAACACAAGCACTCAGGTCACTCCAAGGCAAGTACAAATATGACTCAGTCATTGTCCATGCTGGTGTGAATGACCTGAGATGTACCTCCCTGGACTACATTAAAAGAGACATAGAGGAGCTCTCTGAGCATGTAGCCCAGGCCGGTATGACCCTGACCTTGAGTAGCATCCTTACCTTCACCATGAATGATGCCACAATATGAAGACAAGATGATCAATTTCAACAATTGGCTTAAGTATTGGTGTCATTTAAAGGGGATCCAATGCTTGTCAGCCTAGGATGACATGCTCGACAAGCCACGTTGCTTCGCTAGGGACGGCTTGCACCCGTCACCCCTGGACTTTCGGATATTGGCTAAGGCTCTTGCCACCCCATAGTGCCTTTTTTAGGCAAAGCTCAAAAGACAAACCCACCTCCATAGGTATCACAAGGGAAAAGAAACTAAGGGTAATGCTACTCAATGCCAGAAGTCTAAACCTCAAGATGCACGCACTCAAAACTCTCCTCAGCATGGAGAACATCGATATCTGTGGAGTAACAGAAACCTGGTTCAAGGCTCCTGAGAGCACCTCAGCACTACCAGGTTATACCTCATACCATACTTTTCAGCCCCAAAACTCGGACCGAACCACAAAAGGAGGGGGAGTATCAATATCCGTCAAAGATACCCACACCTCCAGGCTAGTGGCACAGCACGAAGCATCGTAAACTATCCATGTGCAACTAACAGTGGATAAAATTGCCTTCCAGTTTATAGCCTGCTACAGACCACCCTCCCAAACCCAGGAACCCCACTCGACCTTCCTGAGAACACTAAAAAATTTGAAGGTCGCCCCAAACACCATTATATTGAGCGACTTCAACTACCCAAACATAGACTGGGAGCATTACTCTAGCTCCAACACCCTAGCCCAAAGGTTCCTAGAATTTATAAACTCAAATGCTACGGAACAGCTTGTCACCACTCTCACAAGAGGGGAAAACATACTGGACCTGATCATCACCAACATGGGGACTCTATGCTCCAGACCAGAAGTGTATCTCTCACTGGTAAGATCAGACCATAAATTAATCTCACTGGATATCCACATCCTGACTCCACCCCCTGCCCAGAAAACCATAGTAAAAAACTTCTCTAAAGCAAACTTCACACTCCTCAAAACCGAGGTGGAATACTTCAAAGCCCCCAGGCCTGTGAAAAATATGGCTAAGACTGCAGAATCCTTTATAAATGCATTCTATGAACACCTTCAGGAATGCATGGATCATGCAATCCCAAATAAAACCAAGACCCAATCCCCCAAAGGCAGGCGTCCTGTCTGGTGGACCCCAGCCATAAACAAACTATACAATAGAAGGAGGAAGCTACTGCATGATAGAGCAAAATCCCTAAAAGGGAAGGCATCTCTGATCAGTATTAGCAAAAAACTACAGTCACTCATAAAATCATCTAAGGCCAGCTTCAAGAGAAAAATTGCACAAGACACTAAAGATAATCACAAGGCTTTCTTTAGTTATGTTAGGAACCTGGGTGGAAACTCCCAGATATGCTCAGAGTTAGTCCAAAATGACAAAAAATACACTGAACCCACAGACATTGCCAACATCCTGGCTGACAGGTTCAGTGCAACCCCCCCCCCCCAAAAGAGCAATTATCTATCCCAGCAGAGTGCTGCCCCCTGACATCTCAGATGCTCAGGTGAGAGCCGCCCTCTCCAAAGCAAAAAACACAGCATCAATGGGACCAGACGGTGTCCATGGCTGCATCCTACATGAACTCCAAGAAGAGCTGAACCCCAACATAAAGCTACTGTTCAATCTCAGCCTTACTACAGGATATGTACCCAAAGAATGGCATACATCAACAGTGGTTCCTCTCCACAAAGGTGGTGCCTCAACGGATCCTGGAAACTATCACCCCATAAGCCTGTCTAGCTTGGTCTGCAAAGATATGGAGAGGATCATCATGGAACTCATAAATAAAGATATTGGCGACCTACAGAAACTGGATCCTACCCAGTTCGGCTTTGTTAAGGGCAGATCCTGCCTCCTAAACCTGGTTGATTTTTTTGAAACAGTCACCAAGGCCATTGACGAGGGGAAGGTGGCCCACACAGCCTACCTGGACCTCACAAAAGCCTTCGATACAATACCCCACTTGGGCATCATAGATCAGCTATCCAGCTTAAATATAAACCCCTATGTCACTAGATGGGTTGCAAACTGGCTCAAGGACAGAACACACATGGTCAGAATTGCTGGAGCCATGTCAGACTCCAAACCAGTTACAAGTGGCATCCCACAAGGCTCAGTCCTGGGACCTCTCTTGTTCGGCATATATTTCTCAGAGGTACAGGCCAACACGGGAGGACTGTGGCTGAGCAAGTTCGCAGAAGACTGCAAACTGGGTGCCATAATCGACTCTCCAGCTGACACAAGCATCCTCCAAAAGGGTCTCATAGAAGCAGATAACTGGTGCCAGAGCCATGGCCTCAAGATAAATGCAAAAAAATGTATAGTCATCCCCTTTGGCAAAAACAAAGTGCCCACAAATTACCACATAAGTGGTAATCCACTAAGTATGGAAGAAGTAATTAGGGAACTGGGGACCCAAGTTTATAGCAAATTCTCATTTGACAACCACGTGGCCAAAGTGGTTAGAAAAACCTTCTATATAGCCCACCTAATCATGAAGAGATTCACATCTAGATCAATGGAGGTCATTGTGCCTCTTTACTCATCCCTCATCAGACCCATAATTGAATACAATGCCCCTTTTGGGATGTACCTTACCCGACACCTGCAGCAAATGGAAAGACCCCAAAAGTACCTCACCAAGAGATCAAAGGGCTCAAACAGATGCCATATTGTGCCCAGTTAAAGAAACTCCAGCTCCACTCGGTTACATACCACCTGCTTGGAGGCGAGCTGTGCCTGACGTATAAAGCCATGTCCAACCCGGAATTAATGGACATGCTTCACCTCAGAAAATCCAAATCCCATCGAGCTATGCACTCGAGGGACTTGACCCTCAGCACTGAAATAAGTAGGACATGCTGGAGGGACAGATTCATAACCCAGAGGCTCCCTTTACTCTGGAATAGAATCCCAGTCCAAGTTAGGCAGAGTCCCTCACTGACTCTCTTCAAAAGAAATCTTGACGAGTGGATGGGAGATTGTAGGTTTACCCTGGGTATCACTTCTGTGTCACTGCTAAACAGAGGCGCAATAAACTAACCTCGAAAAAGGGTATAGTAAAACATTTAAAATGGGTGGCGTAAGCAAAACACACTCTGGCTAGGCTTACAAATGCCCTGGGACAGATAGCCTAGTATGAACCTATGAACCCATAACTGCAATGTTGGTAATGAAATGTGCATGTCATAGGTGAGGTGTAGGCCATGTACACATAACACACCTACGCATAATGCATGCCATGCATGTTTGCTGTAAGACGTTGCACAGCTCAGTAATGTCATTAGCTGCCTTAATGACATGCAATACACAGAGAATCAGACACAGTTGTGGCAACACCGTACTTTTCATTGGATAGGCATAGTTGCTACAACTGTACACAACATAACACGTTTATCATACGCAGTACACAAAAACGTGCTACATATGGCACTACCACACACCCACTGCAAGGTCACACTTCAGTATCCCACATGTCATCCACACACACATGAGGTACCTCAGGTGTAGAGACCTAACATGGGGCTGTGCAACACTCTTCAACACATAACAGTCGTGTTAGGCAATGCTCCCTATTGGGCACCTCACACACCCATGTACAAAGTGGCTGTGTAATTGTGAATGTAGCCATGGCACTGCAGTTCAGGTACAGCATGCTAGGCGGTGGTCTGTCACACATTAGTAGCCATGAGTGACCACAAGATGCATGATGATGATGGCACATGGTACTACACCCCATCCAGTTACAGTGATCACAGTACTACATATAGCAGTCATTGCTTTGCACCTCAATGTTGTGTGTGTGCAAACATATGCACCTATACACAATATGCATAGCATGTTGTGTGTGTGCTTACATATGCCAGTATACACAATATGCACAGTAGTCGCCATCTGTACAAAGTGTCACATATATGTCCTGGAATGCTATTGGGTGTATAGGTCACATGACACACATTGGGTATGTGTGGTGTTTAATGTTGCAGTCATGTAGCATGCCATGTCATGGCTGGCACCGACATATCTGCAATATGTCCCACACTCACCATAACCACTGTACAAGTGCCATGTTGAGCAGTGGGATTCCTTCATGTCTACATGCACCACTCATCCCGTGTGTGTACATAGCATGCATGTGCTACACCTGTGCCCACTATTATCTGCTATGGACACAGACACTGTAATCACACATGGCAATCTATGTGTCACACAGATAACTCATGCAGCCATGGTATGTATACCTGTGAGTGATGGTGCACAGGACATTGCAGAGCTGATAATACATGAGCAGCAATGTTGTGTCCATGTACACATTGTGTTTCAGGGTGTAGCCAATCACTGAACAACTACACACATGCATCAAAGCCATGTATAATGTCATTAAATAGGACTGTCTACACTTGCACTGCATGGTCTTGAGTAACACATATTCTGCATGCAGACACATGTGAGGTGACTGTTTGCCTTGTGATACTGGCACCCACCTTCACCCATTACTGAGTACGTGTTGGATTGCTGGTGTGTGTGTGTTTGTGTGTGTGTGCTGTAGTGAGAAGTGTATTTGTGTGCATGTGTGCATGTGTGCATGTGTTCATGTGTGCATGTGTGCATGTGTGCATGTATGCATGTGTGCATGTGCGCATGTGCACATGTGTGCATGTGTTCATGTGTGCATGTGTGCATGTGTGCATGTGTGCTAACATCATGTACAGATTGTAAAGTATGTTTCCTGTCTTCCTCTCACAGGTGCTGAGTTCGGGGTGGCTGAAAGTAGCAGGGAACCTGAAGTCACTGCCACTAATAGTGGAGATGATGAGACATGTATTTTGGCACAGGAAGGGTTGACACAGTCTGCCGTTGGTCCACCAATCAACAGTACACAGTGTTCAACCCCATCTATGTGCACACACATACTGCCGATACATCCCTCATCACCAATGGCCTTAGCCGAGGGACAGCATGCAGTTGGCATTGACCAGGAGAGTGTGGTACCCATGGCACTTGCATCCCCTCACAGCAGCCATAGCCAGATTCCTGGAACGGTACCACATAGGCAGATGTCCAGGGATTCTCGGGGGAGTACCACTGGTCATATTGCCCCTGGCAGATGTACCCCCAGAGGTATTATAACCTCCAGTATGTTCCGGGCTGTATTGCAGGCACAGGCACATATGGAACTGTACACCAGACAGTGACTAAGGGCGCAGAGGTCCCATTACACCACTATCAATGACAGCATTTGTGACCTTGCCAGTGCCATCCAGAATTACACCGAGGTCATTGATAGACGTTGGGGGGGGGGAGACAATAGACGCTCTCCACAATGTGTCTTCCATGAGCCAGGATCGTGCGGGATGGGTGAGATGTTGATGCGGACGCATGCCAGCAACAGCTGGCAGTCAACACGGATGGCGCAAAGATCACAGACGCTCCTGTAGTGGCAGCACCAGCCCCAGCAATGCTGGGGCTGGCCTGTCTATTGACCGTCCTAGTAGACCACATGCACATGGCTCTGGCCAGTCCCAGCAGGGACATGGGTCCAGTCATCATATCTCTGCCTCTGATGATGGTACCCAGTCAGGGTTGGTACCTGATACTGCCCGTAGCACCCCTGCCAGGCACAGGTACCGTGTCCATGCCCAGAGACAGTGATCTGTACAGCCTAGCAGGTACAGTCTGTGGCTGTCCCACAATCTCCCGTATATGGCAGCCACATGGTGGAGCTGTGTGCATGCAGACACACACACATTAACCAAAAATTAGGGCTCACAGATACACACACACACATTACATCAACATTGGCCCATGCTGTACTGTTGTCCCTCACACACACACACACACACACACACACACACACACACACACACACACACACACACACACACACACACACACACACATAAATGTTGATTGGATGGGTCAGTGTCAGGCTCTGGCAAACCAACAACACACCCTGTGCATATGATGACACCTGTGCCACCTCCTATCATCTGTAACATTGATGCAGGGACAGGCTAACATGGTTCTGATGCACAGGGTGACATTATAGCAGTATAGCAATATTAGCAAGTTGTCAACAGGAAAGTGTAATGATATCCTTGTAGGTATATCTGAGCAGGCATTATGCATCACAGCTCTGATTGTCAATGTAGCATTGTTTACAGCAGTGTTAGGTCTAAGTATGTATTGTCCACCCATGTGCCACTTGGCTGAAGTGTACAGTTTTGCCAGCATGTGTTAGTGAGTGAACAGTATGTGTGTGGTGTGTGCATTACAGATTAGCAGGTGTACAACTGTAACATGGTGGGTGCACACCGTCTGCATGTACGTGCATAGTGGACACATGCGACATGTGACATACCCTGTTGTACACATTGTTAACATCTCATAGCATATTTTGATGGCCAGTATGCATTCTACTACAGATATGTACTAACATGGGTACACATGTGTGTATGACATGGGTTGACAGTATGCTGTGGGTGATACTGTTGATACCTGTCAATGATTTGCAGTCTGGTAGTATACACAACCTCAACAGCATGACTATAACCAATCATTAGATGATGCCCTGACAAATGACTCACAGTTGTAGGGAACTCAGTAACAGTTGGATCCTTCTGGTATTATACTATAACAATTACCAGTGGTATTGACTGCCACCCATTCCTGAGACCACACCTGTTTGGCATATAGCCCTCTTAGGTACATGCAAGCACACTAGGGATATGTCCATCCACATCTGGAAATGCATGCATTGGCCTACAATGCATTCCCTGGATGGGACGCATATCCTACACAAGGATATCATACAGATATCTGTTGTCCAATACATGCTGTATAGCAGTAAGCCGACTATGGCATAGGCATCCACATTTACTATACATACTATCCCAACAGTACCACATAGATGGTAGCCCTCAACATGTATGTTGGGTAACAATATGCACATACAGCCATGTGTTATGTCATCTGTCCCTTGATATCCACATATCCTCCATAGGTATTGTGGAGTCCCTCAGTGTGTCACATAAGACATTAGGGGCCTGATTGCATATCCACAGGGCTGTTGTACCCCTATAATGACTGTCCATTATTGCCAGTCATTGTTGTGTATGAACATGTCTGACATATACCCCAGGCATGTACCCTCACTCACAGTACTCTATAGTAACTATCATGGGTGTGTGTGGCACAGATGACCTAGGACACAGATCACTACAGTGGCTGGGCTTGTCACATACATACATACATATGTGACCTACGATCTGAGAAGCAGTGGCACAATTCGTCAAAGGAAACAAATGTATTCAAGTAGTATGCAGGCTTCACACCTATGTACTGATTGAGGTCACATGTACACATATTTATTTGCCACACAGATACCTGATGTGTGCAGTGCACATACTGTTTTAATCATGATATGTCATAGCATAGTAAAAGCAAAACCCACACTACATTGACCAACTGAGTCACACACACACACACACACACACACACACACACACACACACACACACGCACACACACACACACACACTCAGCAATTGCAGGATTTAACCCCCTACCTAAGCATGTTATGATACTAGAGACATATGCATTAACAGGGTGCACTATATGCTGTGCTGAGTGGTTTCTCTACTCCTGCTATATTTGTCAGATGCTGACATCATCAGACTTTCTAAAGAGGAATGTACCTCTTTTAATTTGTTTTCCCTGTCTCCAAAAAGGGCACTCCTTTCAAAGGAAATCACACACAAACCATCAGCATTTGCATTATTCAAACCCCTACTTAAGTACGTTATGATACTAGGGACATACACATTAACACAGCGCGCACTATATGCTTTACTGGGTGGTTTCTATTCTTCTGCTATATTTGAAGGATGCTGACCTCATCAGACTTTCCAAAGAGGAATGTACCTCTTTTAATTTGTTTTCCCTGTCTCCAAAAAGGGCAGTCTTCTCAAAGGAAATCACACACATACACTGTCAGCGCTTGCAGGCTTCAAACCCCTACTTAACTATGTTATGATTCTAGAAACATACACATTAACACGGCACGCTACATGCTTTACTGGGTGGTTGGTATTCTCCTGCTATATTTGTAGGATGTTGACATCATCAGACTTTCCAAAGAGGAATGTACCTCTTTTAATGTGTTTTCCCAGTCTCCAAAAAGGGCACTCCTCTATCAGGCAATTACACACTGTCAGGGCTTGTAGGATTCAAACCCATACCTAACAATATCATGATACTTGAGACATATGCATTAACACAGCATGCTATATGCTTCACTAGGTGGTTTTATTCTCCTGCTATATTTGTAGGATGCTGACATCATCAGACTGGACATGGTAATGTGTGTACACTTTGTTTTAGACAATCCCAGGAATGAGCCATGTGGGTCGGCAGGTGTCAACAGCTTGAACAGGACCCCATAATTCTTACCTTGTGTGATCTATCTGTGGACACATTGACATTCCTTCATATGTCAACACATATTTATGCACAGATTGTTGGTTTTGTGGATACGACATGTGCCAGGGGTGTTGATAAAGGGCTATTCAAAGTCTATGTGGGACATGTGTAGCTCTGTTCAGTGATGTATGTCCTGGGTGTCTACCTTGCAAACAGTCTAGCATGTTTGGGAACCATGAACTGCACATGAACATGCCACAGTTGGCAGGGTTGTGTGTTTGTCAGCTTCCAATAGCTCTGTGTATGACTTCAACCATGATGGACTCCATGGCCTTGCAGATCAGACTCCATAGGCTTACTGGACTATAATTCCCATGGTATGTTGTGCATCTACACTTGTGGGGAGTGCCATATGTTGCTGTAACACATTCAACGGTTCCAGATCCTGTGGAGAGGGTAAGGCTCAACAGACTGTTCAGGTGCAGGAACTGTTTGTTCTGTAGTTCATGCATGACACATATTGGGAAACAATGTAATCCAATTGCTGCCATGCTTTTGGCATTGGGGGGAGCTGTTCAGCCATTCTACATGTGATATCTCCTGGTATGATGACTGGGACTATGGTCAGTGGGAGGTGGGTATGTCTATATGGGCCTGTCTGACAGGATGTCGGCATTGTTAGTCAGGTACAGTTGGCCCTGACACAGGACATATACGAGTGTACATTGCTATTTATGACATAGCTGAAGGAGGTGTCATGATTCAGTCTGGAATCCTTCTCAGCTACTCTTTACAAAACACCAACAAACCTGAGCACTAATCCCTGTTATTCTCTTTTACACACTTAACACCCTACTGATCCTTTGCGATCAGGCTATGGAGTATGTCATCATAATATCCTGGCATGTCCAGAGCTCAGTTTCATGTGTACTCTCCAGTCCAGCCAGTGAATATTGTGGTCTTGACACAATGTCACATCTGCCTCATGTACACAGACAACCCTCTCCTCCTCCCAACAAACTCAGATATATGTGAGAGATGCAACAATATTGACATACAGGAGGCTGAGCTCTCTCGACCCATGACTGGCATAGTCTATCAGGTGGTGAAGGTAACCACACACACCGCATATCAGTCTCACATAAACCTATAGCGACAGCAATCAAACCACATTATCACACATAAACATACTTGGAGGCTCTACATAAACTCTGCCTAAGCAGCAGAGACCTCCAAAGCAGACACACAAAAAACTGCTACCACACTACAATACCTACATATCACATAGTTCACAATGTCAGTGTGCCACACAGTCACTGCCCTTCAGGCTAAACAACACATTTAATACACTTGTAATAGGTGACACTTATTGTCAGACACACTGATGTCCCACTCACCAGGCCAAACAAGGGAATAGTCACTTTGAGCTGTCTCTTGGGTGGCAGGATCCACAACATAACACATGCACTCAGGTCACTCCAAAGCAAGTGCAGGACTGGCTCCATCATTTTCCATGCTGGTGCGTACACCCTCAGATGTCCCTCACTGGACCACATGACATGATACATAGAGGAACTCTCTGATCATGTAGCCCAGGCTAGTATGACCCTGACCTTGTCTAGCATCTTGCACTAATCAAGTATGATGTCACAGTATACCAACAAACTGATCACATTTAACAGTTGGCTAACATATTGGTGTCATTCACAGGGGATACAGTGTCTGTCAGCCTGGGGTGACATGCTTGACATGCCACGTAGCTTCCCTATGGACAGCTTGCACCTGTCACCCTTGGACTTTTGAATACTGGCTAAGGCAGTTGCTACCACCATACTTCCTTTTTTAAGCGGGGCTCAAAAGACAAACCCACCTCCATAGACATTACAGAGTACATGACACTGAGGGTAATGCTGCTCAACACCAAATGTGTTACCCTCAAATTGCGACCACTCAGGAATCTTCTCAGTATGGACAACAGCAATATCTGTGCACTAACAGACACATGGTTCTGGCTCCCAAATGGACAACAGCACTACCAGGTTATATTTGATACCATGCTTTCTGACCACAAAACTCAGAATGGCCAACACAAATAGGGGAATATCCATATACATCAAAGATACACATACCTCCGAGTTGGTAGCACTGCACAAAGCATCACAGACCATACATATGCACCTAACATTGTGAATATCTGCCTTTTGGTTTGTTGCCTGCTACAGACCACCCTCCCAAACTTATGAACCACACTCGGCTTTCCTGGGAACACTGGACAATATGAAGGTCTCCCCAAACTTTATGTTGGGTGACTTCAAATACCCACACATTGACTCTGGATAGTACTCAGGCCCAAACACCCTCACCCAACAGTTGCTACTATTTGTACACTCATATGCTATGGCATAACCGGTCACCACACCCACAAGAGGGGACAACATATTGGACATGATCATCACCAACATGGGGACTCTATGTTCCACACCTGAGGTATACTCCTCATTGGTAAGGTTAGAACATACATTTATCTCACTGGACATCCATATCCCATCCACATACCCATCCTGGGTAATCTTGGTGAACTTCTCAAAAGCAAACGTCACACTTCTCCAAACCAAGGTGGTATCCTTCAGAGACCCTGGGACAGTGGTAAGTATGGCTCTGACAGCTGAATCCTTTACATACACATTCTATGGACACCTAGTGGACTGCATGGATCATGCTATCCCAAATAACAACTGGACTCACTCCTCCAATGGCAGGGGACCTGTCTGGTAGACCCTGGCCATTAATAAGTTATACAACAAAAGGAGGATGCTACTACATGATAGAGCACAATCCAAGACAGGGAAGGCATCTGTGATCTGTATTAGCAGACAGCTACAATCACTCATGTATTTATGTCAGGCCTGCTTCTAACGGACAATTGCACCAGACACATAGGACACTTACAAGGCCTTCTTCAGTTACTTCAGGTACCTGGGTGGACACTCACTGATATGCTGTGAGTTACTGCATACTGACTAAACATACCCTGAACCCACAGACATTGCCAACATCCTGGCAAACAGATTCAGTGCAGATGTCTCCCCCTCATCCCCCCTAAGGAGCTACTGTCCATCCCAACAGAGTGTAACCTCCCTGACATCACAAATAAACAGGTGAGTACTGCCCTCCCCACAGCGGACAACACAGCATCAATGGGACCAGACGGAGTCCTGGCCTGCATCTTACACGGGCTTCATGACAGACGTAACCCTCACATTACGTCATTGCTCAATATCAGAGATACTGCAGGATATGTACCCATGGAATGGTGTACAGTGATAGTGGTCCTGCTTCACAGAGTTGCTGCCACAACAGACCACAGACAATATTGGCCTATAAGGCTAACTAGCCTGTTCTGCAAAGCTATGGAGTGTATTGTAACGGGGCTCATGCACATAGACATTGGGAACCTACAGACACTGGGTCCTACACATTTCAGCGTTGTTGTGGGCAGATCTTGCCTCCTGGACCTGTTCGTATTCTTTAAACAGTTACCAGGTCCATCGGTGTAGGGACAGTTGTCCACACATCCTGCCTGGACCTTGCACAAACCTTTGACACAATACCCCACTCGGCCATTATGCATAGGCTCACCGGCGTCAATATCGACACATATCTCACACGATGGATTGCTACCTGGATCAGGGATAGCACCCACATGCTCAGAGTTGCAGATGCTATGTCTGACTATACACCAGTTACACATGGCATCACACAAGTCTCAGTCCTGGGACCTCTCTTGTTCAGTATATATTTGTGTGACGTATGGCTAGCACAGGAGGAACATGGCTGACCATGTTCGCAGATGACTGCAAACTGGGTGCCATAATCAACTCACCAGCTGGCACATGCATACTCAAATGGGTCTCACAGAGATAGGATGACTGGTGCCTGAGCCATGGACTACAGCTAAATGCCATTAGTTGCATAGTCATCCCCTTTGGGAATAACAACATGCCCACACATTACCACATAGGTAGTAATCCATTACATACGGTAGTAGTTGTTAGGGGTTTGGGGACACATCTTGTCTGTACTCTCACAGTCAGTGTGTTTTACTGGATTAAATCTCATCTGTTTTATTTCTGGTCTGTGCCTTATTGTTGGATTTCGTCAGTCCTGTGGTTGATGGTATTTACACTACGTTTTTTTGTACTCTCACTTTTGACAATCACTTTGCCAAAGTGGTTAGACAGAACTTCTATATAACCCACCTTATCCCATATGGTTTCACATGTTGATCAAGTGAGGTCATTGTGCCCCTATACTCATCACGACCATGCTTGGTTACAATGCCACATTTGGGATGTACCTTACCCGACACCTGCAGCAACTGTAATGGCCACAAATGTTCCACAACAAGCAGATGTAGGGACTCACATGGATGCCCTGCACAGTTCAGGTACAGTAACTCCAGCTCTACTCAGTTGCTTACCACCTACACGGATGTGTTGTGTGCCTGTAGTTTAAGGAAATATCTGACCCAGATTTAATGGACATGCTCCACCTCAGGATATCCTACTCCCTTGGAGCTACACACTCCAGGGACATAAACCTCAGCACAGATGTTAATAGGACATGCTGGAGAGACAGATTCTCATCCCAGAGGCTCCACTCACTCCAGATTGTAATCCCGGTTTTGCATGGGCAGAGCCACCCGCTGACCACCTACAGGTGACATCTTGACAAATGGATGGGTGATCGTATGTTTACCCATGGGATATCTTCTGTTTCCCTGCTAGACAGAGGCACAATACACTAAACATAAATGAGCTATCTTGTGTGACCTACTATTCACAGGCACAGTGTTCTACTTTGACAGGGTTGCGAAAGCCAAACACACTCTGGCTAGGCTTGTACATGCCCTAGAGCGGATAGGCTAGTATCAACCTCTGAACCTATGCTAATGTTCAGGATGCACAATGTTTATTGCTGATACTGTTTGCAGGTTTTATCGTCTTTGCTTTCCCACTTTCTATGAACAACTTAGGTATCTGGAGAACATATTTGATTATGACAGAGTTCCACTATATTATATATGTGTCTGTTGTCCTATAACTGTGTGCACAGGGCAGATTGCTGGATAGTGAGAGGTTCCTGGGTTAACACATGCAACTGCCTGATATGCGTGGCCTACTGCTGTACTCTGACATGGCCTAAGTGTGTGAGCATGCCCAGTTCAGACTGTCAGTGTTCTGTTGCCTGACATTTGTCTCATTTATTCAAGTGTGTGAGCATGCCCAGTGTCACCTTTCAGTATGTTGCTGTCTGAGGTCCACTACATCTGTTGATGTATGTGTACATGTCCAATATTAACATTTCTACTGTGTGTGTTGAAAGTCAGGTTCTATTCTTACTGCAGGACTCACCTTTGTGTCATAACTCGACAGGGATTATGCTGTGCTGGCAGAGTTTCCATGAAATACTTAGCATAGACTTATCAACATTTCTTCATACAGGGTGACTACCGCAATACTGTCCTGGCTTAGTGGTTCAGTACTATGACTATAGTGCACAGTATCCTGGATTCGAGGCCCATCACTGATTTATATTTTCATACTGAGCAGACCAGACTGCTTAAGGGCCAGTAGAGCAAATATGAGCATGTTGCCTTTTGTTCAGCTATGCCCTACTTAGGTTCATAGGTTCATAGGTTCATACTAGGCTATCTGCCCTAAGGCATTTACAAGCCTAGCCAGAGTGTGTTTGGCTTTCGCCACCCTCTGAACTAATTTTACTGTGTTCTTTTTAAGGATAGTTTACTGTGCCTCTGTCTAGTAGTGACACTGAAGTAATCCCCGTGGTAAACCTACGATCTCCCATCCACTCATCAAGATTCCTCTTGAAGAGAGTCAGTGAGGGGCTCTGCCTAAAATGGACTGGGATTCTATTCCAGAGTGAAGGGAGCCTCTGGGTTAGGAATCTGTCCCTCCAGCATGTTTAATTTATTTCTGTGCTCAGGTTCAAGTCCCTTGAGAGCGTAGTTCTATGGGATTTGGATTTTCTGAGGTGGAGCATGCTTGTTAATTCCAGGTTGGACATGGCTTTATACGTCAGGCATAGATCGCCTCTAAGTAGGCGGTATGCAACTGAGTAGAGCTGTAGTTTCTTTAACCGAGCAGCATATGGCATCTGTTTGAGTCCCATGATCCTCTTTGTGAGGTACTTTTGGGGTCTTTCTAGTTGCTGCAGGTGTCAGGCAAGGTACATCCCAAATGGGGCATTGTATTCAATTATGGGCCTGATGAGGGATGAATAAAGGGGCACAATAACCTCCCTCGATGTAAATGTGAATCCTTTTATGATAAGATGGGCTATATAGAAGGTCTTTCTAACCACTTTGGCAATGTGGCTGTCAAAGGGGAAATTACTGTCAACTTGGGTCCCCAGGTCCCTAATTACTTCTTCCATACTTAATGGATTCCCGCCTATGTGGTACTTTGTGGGCACTTTGTTTTTGCCAAAGGGTATGACTATACACTTTTTAGCGTTTAGCTTTAGGCCATGGCTCTGGCACCTGTTATCCATCTCTATGAGACCCTTTTGGAGGATGCTTGTGTCAGCTGGAGAGTCAATTATGGCACTCAGTTTGCAGTCATCTGCAAACCTGGTGAGCCACAGTCCTCCCGTGTTAGCCTGTACCTCCGAAAAATATATGCCGAACACAAGAGGTCCCAGGACTGAGCCTTGTGGGATGCCACTTGTAACTGGTTTAGAGTCTGACATGGCTCCAGCACTTCTGACTATGTGGGTTCTGTCCTTGAGCCAGTTTGCAACCCATCTTATGACATAGGGGTTTATATTTAAGCTGGAGAGCATATCTATGATGCCCGAGTGGGCTATTGTGTCGAAGGCTTTTGCGAGGTTCAGGTAGGCTGTGTGGACTACCTTCCCCTCATCAATGGCCTTGGTGACTGTTTCAAACAAATCGACCAGGTTTAAGAGGCAAGCTCTGCCCTTAACAAAGCCAAATTGGGTAGGATCCGGTGTCTGTAGGTCCACAATGCCTTTGTTTATGAGTTCTATGATGATCCTCTCCATAGCTTTGCAGACCGGGCTAGTCAGGCTTATGGGGTAATTGTTTCCAGGGTCTGTAGAGGCACTACCTTTGTGGAGTGGGACCACTGTTGCTGTACGCCATTCTTTGGGTACATATCCTGTAGTAAGGCTGAGATTGTACAACAGCTTTATGTGGGGGTTTAGCTCTTCTTGGAGTTCATGTAGAATGCAGCCCGGGACACCATCTGGTCCCATTGATGCTGTGTTTTTTGCTTTGGAGAGGGCAGCTCTCACCTGAGCATCTGAGATGACAGGGAGGCAGCACTCTGCTGTTATAGATATTTGCTCTTTGGGGGGGGGGTTTGCACTGAACCTGTCTGCCAGGATGTTGGCAATGTCTGTGGGTTCAGTGTATTTATTGTCATTTTGGACCAACCCTGAGCATATCTAGGAGTTTCCACCCAGGCTCCTAACATAACTAAAGAAGGTCGTGTGATTATTTTTAGTGTCCTGTGCAATTTTTCTCTCGAAGCTGGACTTGGATGATGTTATGAGGGATCATAGTCTTTTGCTAGTACTGATCAGAGATGCATTCCCTTTTAGGGATTTTGCTCTATCATGTAGTAGCATCCTCCTTCTGTTGTACAGCTTATTTATGGCTGGGGTCCACCAGGCAGGACACCTGCCTTTCGATGATTGGGTCTTGGTTTTGTGTGTGCGTTTCTGATGGGTGTCATCAGCCAAGGCTCCAGTACATAGCCAGCATCCCCCACTAGGTGACCATGTGGGATGTCTCCATTGGCAAATGTCTGGTACAGCTGTGTCAGATGCCAGATATGGGAATCATGGTAACTTCCAAGGCAGCCAGCACACACATTCGGTATTATGCCCTGGGCATCACACACAACCTGGCAGTTGATGGAGGGGAAGCCCTTGTGGTTGAAGTAGACCCTACCCTGTTCACCGGCTGGTGCTTTGATGCCTATGTGCGTGCAGTCTATTGCACCCATTACCTCAGGGTATTCTGCTATTTGCTGGATGAGACGCATATTGCTGGCCAATTCCTCACAGGAATTGGGGAAATATACATGATCACCGGCATGTGCTGACATGGCATCCAGGAACTGGTGCAGTACCCTGGATGCTGATGCCTGTGATATCCCCATCATATCACCAGCTGGTCTCTGGAAGGTACCTGTTGCTAACATTCTTAGGCCAGCACATACCTTGGTTTCCACTGGAATGGGTTCCCGTCTGTTGGTTCTGTGTGTGAGGCGTGGCATGCACAGCTTAACAATTTGCTCCAAGAGGTCGCTGTCCACTCTATAGCGATCCACTATCTACAGTTCATGTAGCCTCCTGGTAGTTTACCCTGGGCCTGTACACTCTTCTCTGTCTCCTCACTGTGGGTTGTCCAGCAGCATTTGCATTATCACCACCCTCAGCATGTTGCATATGTTGCCTTATAACAGCAATGGCAGCCCCTAACATTTCTTTGTCTCAGTAAAGCTTTTTCAGTTTTCACTTCTTATTAGCTTACTGCAGTGTTGCAGTGTCTCTTGAGAGAAACATAATGGACTGTTATTTGCAGAGTTTTAAGTGCTGGGATGGGCTGGGCTAGTGTACTGCCTGTGTAATTGCCTGATTCTGATTGTTTTCACCTGCTAGCTCTGCTAGTACTCCCTGGTATCTTCCTACTATTTGGTGTGCTTCCTTTTTCCTTTCTGTTTCCTCAGGGGGGACCGCCACGCACACAAGTGCAAACACTCGGACAGCAGCTAACACACGCGCTCACATGCTTACACAGACTAAAACTTGCTTATTCTTGTTAAAACATGTGCACACCAGCGCAAACGTGCTTACAACTGTTTACACAGCCTTACATATGCTTACTCCGGCTTACACGCTTGCACACACGCTAACATGTGCGCACACTGTCTTCTTCGGGTTTACTGGCACGCACAAGCAAGCATGCACGCTCAGCAAGAAACTTCAGTGTTATCCATGGCATACACCTTCAATTTCTTTACTTTACCTAGCCTACCTGTTGACACACCTCTTTCAATGAAATGTAAATGTCACCTGTCACATGCCACTCAGCTCCAGTGAGCTTCACTTCTTTCATACATGCCCCCCTTGTGATGTCACCTATCTTCTACTCTGTTACACTACTTATCCTACTCCTACACTTCACTGACTGTGCTCATTTGTTATGTAAACTTGTGATTCACTATCCTAACCCTCATTTGCATAGGATTGCCTACTAATGCTTGGTAACATCTATTAGACTGAACTTCCACCTTAGCAATCTCTACTCGGTGGCCATGTTGTCTTCGGCCTTCCATTCACTTGCATTGTAAATTCATATCAGCAATAAAATCCACATTTGTGGATCTTAATTATTGATTTTTTGTTTTTTAGGGTGCAGCGCGTTTGTGCGGCGCTGCGCTACACTTAAACCCCAGAGATCGGGATGAAAAAAAAAGTTATTTTATTTTTATTTTGCATCACTTCACATTGCCAATGGCCATATTTTTGGCCATTGGCATGCTTCCTCCTGTAAATGCATCCTTTTTTTGGAGCTGTCATGGCTCCGTTTTGCTATTTGCAGAACCGTACTCAGTTGTCAACTGAGTACATTTCTGCAAATAACACTACTCCTACTCGGACAGGTTCTGATTTCCTGGATCACAAATTTACCTCATTTGCATAGCTTTTGCCTGCAATTGAGGTAATTTGCATATCCAAGCCCTGTCCATGTAGGACAAGTTCTGAGAGCTCTGTTACACGCCCCTACCGGCTCTTCTTGGATCGCTCGGCAGACATGTTGGCTGCATGGAGTCTTACTCTACTCTTAGACTCCATGCAGGCCTCCGTGAATCCGACCCTTTATGTAACAATACAGTCATGCAGGAGTTTATATGGCAGTACAGAGTGTTCTAGAACATCAGATCCATAGCTCCCAGTAGTCTTAATTTGGTTCATGGGTGATATTGTTACTTAGCATCTGCAAACTGAAATTATACAGTGGCTGTTCAGTGTTTTCTTTGACGAGTGCGTTTTGCTTGCTACTGCAATATTGCATAAGCCATCTAAGGTGGCTTCTGTGAACACTACAGTGATGTCTTCCTGTTTGGAAAATATGCCATAACTGCATGTATACATGTTACCACATTACATTTCACAGTGTTGTTTACTTCCTGACATATCCTGCAAAGGAGGTTGTGTCTGCTATGGTAGCTGCTTGGCACACAGGATGGCTGTAGTGTTTTGCATATGGTATTGTTTCAACATGCTGTCTGACATCCTCACACATTGACACATTATGGATTGTTATGTGTCCCTGCTCTTGAATCCTGCATCTTATTTACATACCTGCTTTATGCACTGTTACCACATTGTGTACCATTGTGCAATTCAGAGTAAGTTCCTGCTATGCATACCGCAAGTGCACATTCCAATTTTACTTGTGTGTAAACTTGATGTTACAGTGATTACAGTATTACAGCATATGCACTTAGACCTGGGGTGACAAAATCATTATTATTTCACTGATTTACAATGAATGCAGCATGATTCTGTGTATCTCAACTTTCAATGTAATACTGCATAGTTCAACAAAGGATGGCAATAGCACTATACTATCATATTTTTGATTTTGAGGCAGGAGTCACAAATTCACAGCCTTGTTTATCATCTTTATTTTAGAAATCCTGAACTGAAATAGGGAAGAGATGGCCTATATGGCTTACCAGTGTGGAAAAAAAAACATAGTTTGTTTAATAATTTGTGACATATTATTTCATACAAGCTTCTGTTTGCCTGTGCATAATATGACATTATCATTCATAACTCTTTTTGTGTGCATGTTTTCTTTTCAGATTTTGTTTTCTATGATCATTTCTCTACTATCTGCTCATAATAACTCATATATTATGTATTCAAACTTGTGTTTAAACATTTTGTTCTCACTGCAAAGTTTACATTTTATTATACTTTTATAGGATTTAGCATGTGCATTAGAAAGTTGACCTTTAATTGTTTGCCCACTTTTTGTACTTTTTACAAACCATAAAGATGTGGAGGTTCTTTATATTGATCACTGCTGCAGTAGCTTTAGCTATATCGGATATATCCTGCCAAGGATATGACAGCCAGCCAGATTCAGGGCACCTTCATGGGGTCTATATTACTGTGTTGAAAGACATGTCTGCCAAATAAATCTTAATCGACACAGTAATATCAACTTGTCTAAAATCTGAATGGTCAAGTCAGTGAATTTTTTCCCAGGGCAACAATTCACTCAGCCATCATTGGGGATTTGCCCTTTTCCCACTAGTGTGATCTCGGAGTTGGTATATTTAGTTAGGGTGGTGTACCCATCAGGGTGTGTGGTGGGCGAAGCCTCCCACATTGCAGAGTTTGAAAGTGTGTTTTTTTCTTTAAGGCCAAGTGATTTTTTTCCTGCCTGGGAACAAATTCGCTGACTCAGCCATTAGGGTTTTACACAAATCAATATTACTGGGTCAATTAAGACATGTTCGGTGAATGTGTCTTTCGACATGGTAATACAGACCCCCTTCCATGTGGCCAATCTGTCAAGCAGATCAAGGTCAGCTGAATAAAAGACAAGTTTGGCACAAAGCACTTCAGAGCTTTACTGGTATCAAACAGTATGCTCGTCTGAGGGTTTTGAGGATCAAAAGTCGTCTTGTGCTTTCCTTAGCTGGGCAGATATGTTCCCTTTGGGGAAACAAACTTAGATTTTCTTATTTTTTACTGATTTTTTTTTTTTACTTTCCTCTCCAGGAAAGTTGTTTTAAAGATAGGCTGTTGTGTTTTAGCAGATTATCTTGAGACTGTAATGTATTTTTAAATGGAGCACTCTTAAAAGTAGTGTTAAATAACTGATAAACTATTTTCTGCTGCAGAAATCATGTTTATCTTAATGTTGTAGGGTTACCATAGTGTATGAAACTGTTAAAACACTCAAACAACAGACTATGTAATCCAACTGGGCAGAAATAAAGAGGCACAAACGTAGATATTGTAAAGCGCTTTTCGTTTATGATACAACATAAACTTCATCAGACAAAGTAAAAAGCACACAGGTACATTTAAATAGATTGAGATAACCAATCAAATGTTAGATAAAACTACTCATCAAGAACGTCACCACCCTCTTAACAAAATTCAGAATACAAAACTATTTAAAAACTCTTAAAAAACTTTTAATGTAATGTAATACTGAAACATTTACTATACTAAAATATTCTATATTTATATAATATCAACGTTTTAGACTTTTTAATTTTAAAATACTGTTAATAATGCATCCTTCATTTAAACCTGGTAAACTATAAGCATTCAGCATGATTTGCCAGGATAGTAATAGTTCATCAAGTTTAAGAACATCAGGTCCACCTCTAGCATCTTTGTGGACTTGGTCAATAACAATAAATTTAAAACTGTGGTTAGAGAATTGAGCAACATGCTTAGACAAAGCATTCTCTAGTTTGTTTTTCCTTATTGCGTATAAGTGCTCGTACATACGGTTACGAAGTTTCCTTTAAGTTTTGTCTACATAAAATGCAGGACAAAACTGACATAACGCAAGGTAAACAACTAACTTAGAGTTACAGTTATTTCTCCATCTCAACTTAAACTGTAAATCATTGACACTGAATCTATTAGATTCCAGTGTGTACGAGCAGTAATTACAAGATTGGCATTTATACATGCCTGGAGTCCTAACTGTGTTGTTTTTAAGTTCACAGTAATCTTTAAGGTTCATACCTCTCCTGTAAGTAACTGAGGGGTATTTGCCTACACAATTAAAGACTTTGTTGTCACTCTTAAAGAGTTCCCAATTTTTCTTCAAAATCCCGAAACACCTAAAACTGTCCATGTTAAATGTAGTTATAAAAGAAGGAGGTGTAGAATTCACCTCTTGATCAGTTAAAGCCACATCTAATACTGTAGGTGTGTCACCAATAACTCGTGCTGGAATGTGACCCACCCTATTCAAGAGTGGTATATAAATGTGAGACTGACGTTTGAAGGAGACTTCGTCAATGATTTCATTAATCAACATTTCGGGGTAACCCCGAGCTAGAAACATTTTCTTCATAAATTCACATTCGTCACTAAAATCAGCATCCACTGTTATAATCCGGGCTGCACGAACCAATTGTCCTTTAACAATAGCCCATTTTTGATGTTGTGGGTGACAACTAGAGTAATGAAGCATTGAATTACAGTAGGTGTTCTTCCTATGGATAGAAGCTGTATATCTATCCAGAATACTGTCCTTAGAAAGTAAAATGTCTAGATACGCTGTTGAAGTAGAATCAAAAGTGTGTGTAAACCTTAAAAAGGTGGTGGTTGTATTAAAATAGTCCACCAACCTGTCCCCAAGATCAACATCACCATCAAGCAAAATAAATATGTCATCAAGGAAATGGGTGTAGAACACTATGTTGTCTTTAAAAGTGCAGTTATTCAAAACATATAAGTGTTCCCAATAGGCCATCACCATATTGGCCACACTGGCACCGCAGGGTGACGCCATGGCTACACCTATTTTTTGAAGGAAAAGTGACCCTTCAAACATGAAAAAATTGTTAGCAAGGATGGTGCTTAAAAGTTCCTCCACTAACAAACATTCATCCATCGGACACCCCTGAAGTTTGAGCAACTCAGTGGTCCAATCCACAGCTTCCATGTGTGGAATACAAGTGTATAAATCCTTGACGTCTATAGTCAGGAAATTATAACAACCCTTGAATTCAACCTCATTCATGTTCCTCAAAAATGTCCAAGAATCTTTACATATTTGTTTGATGTTAGACAAATATTTTTGTAAAATGGAATCTACAACTTTCGCACATGCGTACGTGAGAGAACCTCTGCTGTCAACTAAAGGACGCATAGGAGGATTCATAACGTTCTTATGTATTTTGGGGATACCAAATAAACATGGAAGTCTGGGAAAGGAGATAGACATAAAGTTGTACATGTCTTGATTAATTCTGCCTTCTAAGTATAGATCTTCGATGACATTCTTTATTAGACTGTGAGCTTTATTCAATTCTGAAATAGAACTTGTGGCATAAGAAGGAGAATTTAACAAGTTAGACATTCTAGCAGAGTAATCTACGTTGTCAAAAATGACAACGCCCCCACCTTTGTCGGGTTTACAAATTCTGATGTCATTTATTTTAATGAAGTCAAGGCAGTCCCTTTCTACGTAGAAGTCCTTGTTGATGTTATAATGTCCAGCTTTTTTATTAGATGCTAAATTACGGATATCTAATTCACAAAATTGTTCAAATGTTTTAATAATAGGGTTCAAAGGTGGATTAAATGTACTCGGAATTCTGAATTCACCGGGGATGTTTACAAGAGATTCACCAAACAACATGTTCAAGTTGAGTTTCCTAGTATACAATTTTAAACAGCGTTTTGTGGAGTACCAGCTCCAGTTTCTAGTGCCATAAATACGGTGCATGATGTTTCCAGTAGTGATAACAATCCTCGCAACAGGGTGAACGAGTCTATTAGACCCGGTAGTGTTCCACATGCTGGTATCCTTCATAACACTACCTCACCAACAGGTAACACTTTTAACTGGTTAACTGACACAGCATTTTTTGGTTCCGATAATAACAACATGCATTTGAACAACGGTTTTGAGCCTGCGATACCTAATATTTCTGTTAAATTGAAAGACATCGACAAACTGTTAGTTAAACTGAAGAAATCTCAATTGGAGGTTTCTTATTTTACTGAATGCATCAAAAACAAAATTGTTCCTAAAGGGTTAAGACGGTGGCAGTACCCAACAGGTTTGGTTGCTAATTCCCAATTCCATTTGGACATTATAGCCTTATTTGACCGGCAAGGATTGGAACTTTTAGATTTAATGTGTAAGCACTATCGAGTGTCAATAGAAGACCCCTCAGAGCAAGTACGTGACTTGGACAATCAAATTAAGTTGGACAGTGAATTTTCAAGGTACAGATATGAGTATAACCGTACCTTTTCTAGTATTGATGCCTATCTTGATAAACTGAGGGCTAATAAAGTCAAGAAACTTGACAGGGACATGAAAGCTTACAGAGAAGGGTCAGCATATCCTCAACCCCCTACATCCCAATCCTGGAACAATGGGAAACATTTAGGTTCCACTAGTTACAACAAAGGTAAAAATCCTGGTTCTGATATACCTCAACAGGAAGTGGAGTATTCCTCTTCTAATAGGCCATCACATGAGTCTGTATCTCAACTTCCACCTAACAATAACGAACCAGTGCAACAAGACCAACACTTTGGTCATTACAATCTAAGATCTAACAACCCTAATTTTTTAGGGGCAAGGCCGAAACAACAGACGGGGTATGCGAACCAGAAGAAAAAACAGAGGATCAATTAGATGGCCATGTGGCCAGTTCAGCTGTATGTTTGAACAATGTTTTAATTGATGATTCAAGTTCTAACTTTGCAGAACCATGTGCAATGTTTAATAGTCAAGATTGTAATAGTAGGTTTGTGTTTTGTGTAGATGCACCTGATGACATTGTTTCTGCTGAACAAGTAATACTTCCTAGCCTTACTAAACCTTTAGTTTTGCATAATACTAGTGGTGACTTTACAGTCTACAACTTTTCACAAGTTGAGGTATCAACTGATTTAATAACTTTGCTGTCTAAAGGGCAAACTTATGTACCACCTCGCAGGTTAAGCCTAGTCAAAACTATCATAGATTTAAAATTGTATACTAGGAAACTCAACTTGAATATGTTGTTTGGTGAATCTCTTGTAAACATCCCCAGTGAATTCAGAATTCCGAGTACATTTAATCCACCTTTGAACCCTATTATTAAAACATTTGAACAATTTTGTGAATTAGATATCCGTAATTTAGCATATAATAAAAAAGCTGGACATTATAACATCAACAAGGACTTCTACGTAGAAAGGGACTGCCTTGACTTCATTAAAATAAATGACATCAGAATTTGTAAACCCGACAAAGGTGGGGGCGTTGTCATTTTTGACAACGTAGATTACTCTGCTAGAATGTCTAACTTGTTAAATTCTCCTTCTTATGCCACAAGTTCTATTTCAGAATTGAATAAAGCTCACAGTCTAATAAAGAATGTCATCGAAGATCTATACTTAGAAGGCAGAATTAATCAAGACATGTACAACTTTATGTCTATTTCCTTTCCCAGACTTCCATGTTTATTTGGTATCCCCAAAATACATAAGAATGTTATGAATCCTCCTATGCGTCCTTTAGTTGACAGCAGAGGCTCTCTCACATACGCATGTGCGAAAGTTGTAGATTCCATTTTACAAAAATATTTGTCTAACATCAAACAAATATGTAAAGATTCTTGGACATTTTTGAGGAACATGAATGAGGTTGAATTCAAGGGTTGTTATAATTTCCTGACTATAGACGTCAAGGATTTATACACTTGTATTCCACACATGTAAGCTGTGGATTGGACCATTGAGTTGCTCAAACTTCAGGGGTGCCCGATGGATGAATGTCTGTTAGTGGAAGAACTTTTAAGCACTATCCTTGCTAACAATTTTTTCATGTTTGAAGGGTCACTTTTCCTTCAAAAAATAGGTGTAGCCATGGGGTCACCCTGCGGTGCCAGTGTGGCCAACATGGTGATGGCCTATTGGGAACACTTATATGTTTTGAACAACTGCCCTTTTAAAGACAACATAGTGTTCTACACCCGTTTTCTTGATAACATATTTATTTTGCTTGATGGTGACGTTGATCTTGGGGACAGGTTGGTGGACTATTTTAATACAACCACCACCTTTTTAAGGTTTACACACACTTTTGATTCCAGTGCAACAGCGTACCTCGACATTTTACTTTCTAAGGACAGTATTCTGGATAGATATACAGCTTCTATCCATAGGAAGAACACGTACTGTAATTCAATGCTTCATTACTCTAGTTGTCACCCACAACATCAAAAACAGGCTATTGTTAAAGGACAATTGGTTCGTGCAGCCCGGATTATAACAGTGGATGCTGATTTTAGTGACAAATGTGAATTTATGAAGAAAATGTTTCTAGCTCGGGGTTACCCCGAAATGTTGATTAATGAAATCATTGACGAAGTCTCCTTCAAACGTCAGTCTCACATTTATATACCACTCTTGAATAGGGTGGGTCACATTCCAGCATGAGTTATTGGTGACACACCTACAGTATTAGATGTGACTTTAACTGATCAAGAGGTGAATTCTACACCTCCTTCTTTTATAACTACATTTAACATGGACAGTTTTAGGTGTTTCGGGATTTTGAAGAAAAATTGGGAACTCTTTAAGAGTGACAACAAAGTCTTTAATTGTGTAGGCAAATACCCCTCAGTTACTTACAGGAGAGGTATGAACCTTAAAGATTACTGTGAACTTAAAAACAACACAGTTAGGACTCCAGGCATGTATAAATGCCAATCTTGTAATTACTGCTCGTACATACTGGAATCTAATAGATTCAGTGTCAATGATTTACAGTTTAAGTTGAGATGGAGAAATAACTGTAACTCTAAGTTAGTTGTTTACCTTGCGTTATGTCAGTTTTGTCCTGCATTTTATGTAGGCAAAACTGAAAGGAAACTTCGTAACCGTATGTACGAGCACTTATACGCAATAAGGAAAAACAAACTAGAGAATGCTTTGTCTAAGCATGTTGCTCAATTCTCTAACCACAGTTTTAAATTTATTGTTATTGACCAAGTCCACAAAGATGCTAGAGGTGGACCTGATGTTCTTAAACTTGATGAACTAGAACTATCCTGGCAAATCATGCTGAATGCTTATAGTTTACCAGGTTTAAATGAAGGATGCATTATTAACAGTATTTTAAAATTAAAAAGTCTAAAACGTTGATATTATATAAATATAGAATATTTTAGTATAGTAAATGTTTCAGTATTACATTACATTAAAATTTTTTTAAGAGTTTTTAAATAGTTTTGTATTCTGAATTTTGTTAAGAGGGTGGTGACGTTCTTGATGAGTAGTTTTATCTAACATTTGATTGGTTATCTCAATCTATTTAAATGTACCTGTGTGCTTTTTACTTTGTCTGATGAAGTTTATGTTGTATCATAAACAAAAAGCGCTTTACAATATCTATGTTTGTGCCTCTTTATTTCTGCCCAGTTGGATTACATAGTGTATGAAACTGCTTTTTACTGTATTTTCTTTCTGTCAAAAAAAAAGTAACTTCTGTGGACTGACCGGCATTGTTGTTTGTTTTCCCCAAGGATAGAGCCACCATTTTCAAATTGACAACAGATTGTCACTCCCATGGTAAGTCATTCTTCCAGTCACAAAAAGAAAACTTTAAGCAAACAGCCTTTTCCACCACAGCAGGCTAGCAATTTTCAAAAGCTGCAGGTAGGTCACTCTGCTGTGGCCATTTGTTGTTCCTCAGGCCACTCATCTTACCCCGGCTCCCTCTGGTATAGCACTTGCAACCTCTATGAACCAAGGGTTAGCCATGTCTTCTGCTGTTGCTGCTGCTGCTGATGTTTGGATCCCCTTAGTTGGGAAGAGAGAACCACTCTTGGTCCTGGGAGAGGGAACAGGAAAGGGTTTCCCTGTTTTGTCCAAATGATGTGCCCATCCCTGGGGAAGCAGTGGGTGAAATTAGTAACACAGTTGGCCCCTGGTTTCCTGTCTAAAAGAAACAGAAAACCAAGCATACATCTACTCCTCCTCAAATTTCTTTGGATAGGAGTAGTTTACTGAGACTGGCTCAGTGTTTGATTCAGGCTATTGATTCTTCTTTTACAGCAGTTTTCTGTAAAAGAAAGAGTGAGGCCTCCGTTCCTGAAGAGATTCATGATTCTGAATCTGAACAGGAAGATGCAGGGATGGATTTAGGTTTCTGTTCTCAGAGTTCTGAATCAGACTCAGAGGAAAGCTCTCTTTTTGATTCTCTTTGTGGGGGTTTCTCTTTCTTTGAGACTATTTCTAAAATGTCCCAATATTTTCAGCAGGAGAACATTGAGGTTTCTTTGTCCCTCAGAAATATTATGAGCTGTTACAGAAGGATTTTCTAGAACCTGCATCCATTCCTGCTGTACTGTCTGCTTTAGAAGGTGTATGTATTATTCCCTGCAAATTTCCTGATAGTCAGCCAGCTGTCTCTAAAAAGGCACTTAGGATACATAAAGCTTTTCGGTCTTTTATATTTTTATATACTATTTCCAAACCTAATCGAGCTACTATAGCCTTAGTTGACTCCCCCGTTGCTCAGCACATAGTTAATATCAAACTTACTATTTCTAATAAGGATGGGAATAGTATTTATATGTATGTGAAAAAGTGTATATTTCTCCAACTTTGAATTTCAGAAATTTAAATCTTCAGGCTCACATATTCTGACATATTGTGAAAGTATGAGGAATGTTTTGTCTACACTTGTGAATAAAAATCTGTTTTAAATAACTCAGTTTGTTCTATTGTTCAGATCACTGCTCAATTGTTTCCAGTGTGTGTATGATTCTGTTGATACGTCTGCCAGAGATATGGCCAATAATGAGGTTGACAATGAGATTGTAAATTCTCTCTCTTGGATAGAGATTTAGTGTTTGGCCCTCTGCTGCAGAGCTGATCAAAACAAAGTGATGAAACATACAACCTGATCCAGTAAATCTCTAAGATTTTTCAGCCCTCCTTTTCCAAATTGTCCAAGGGATTTTCTGTCTCCTCATCCAATGTCATCAAAAAACAGAGTAAACAGTCTCAACATAATTCAGGTAAACAGACATTTAAGAAGTGACAAGGAGGTTCTAAAAAGAAGTCGCTACCTCCAAAAACTAAGGACATTCCAACAAGTCTGAATGACTATTCAACAGAACTTGTGACCCCCTCCCATTCTGGTCCCTTTTCTCTTCCAGAAATTCTGATTCTCCCTTCTTCTCTTTGGCGACAGATTGTTTCAGACAAATGGGTCCAGAAATTTATGCATCAGGGTTACAGACGGCAGTGGGAGGAAATAGTTTCTTTCCAGAGGGGCATTCCTTATCCTGCATATCAAAGTGTTTTGTTTCCACCTCTTCTTCATCACATGTTGTCCCAAGGAGTGATAGAACCAGTTCCTCCTTCCTGGGTGGAGAAGGAGTTTTATTCAAGGATGTTTCTAATCCCAAACAAAGAAAATATTTGGAAAACAGCTCTGAAACTTTCCTTCCTAAACCTGTTTGTGATGGTGCCCAAATTCAAAATCATGTCATGTTACAACCTGTTGCCTCCTCTTTGTCTTTCAAGTTTCCTGGTAACATTAGATTTAAAAGATGATTATCATCGCATCCTTATCTATCCAGACTTCAGGCGTTTATTAAGGTTCTTAGTGTCCTGAACACATTATTTATTTAGTTATATTTGTTTACTGGGAAATTCCAGCTGGACACAGGTCCTTTTTCATCCACTGCACCAAGAAAGCTCACAAGGTGTCTAGCTCCAGTTATAGCTCACTGCAGGTTACAGGATGTCCACATTTTTCTGCATTTAGATGATATGGTTATATTTGCTGACTCTTTTTCAAAATGTCAGGAATCTCTGTCTTAGGTAAGAGATCTCTTGCACAAGCTGGGATTCCAAGAGAACATTCAAAAGCTTTTCTTGACTCCCTTTCACAGGATTGTGTTCATAGGATGTCAACTAGACACCTTAGTTCAAAGAGTTTTTCTTCTGCAGAAAAAATAGATCTTTATTTAGATCAATTTCTAAGGTTTTCACTCAGACTTCAGTCACTGTGTGGGAATACTTCAGGATTTTGTTTCCTATGGTATCTATGATTTTCTTGTTAAATGACATGACTCCACATGAGAATGATACAGTGGTATCTGAAATATCTTTGTTTCCAACATCAACACACGTTATCTTTTCAGCTCTGGGTACTGGTGTTTGTCATAAGAAAAATCACTTGGCAGAGACAGTAGATATCCTTAAATCAAGGTCATTCCTGATCCAAAGCAGTCAGTCAGACTTTGCTTGGGGAGCAGTTTCAGAAGAGATAAAAGTGCAGGGGATGTGAAACACCAAGGGCATATGCAAGCAGATACATATAAGGAGATGCTTGCTCGGATTAAGGCAGTCAATTCTCTGAACCATCCTTGAACCCCAGGACCTCTTCAAGTGGTTACAGAGAATACCACAGTGATGTGGTGCATCAACAAGCAATGGGTTACCAGGTCATTTCCCCTTTGTAGACTATCCATGTTATCTTAGGATATAGCTTCATAGCAGAATCTCACTCTATGGGCATTGTACATTCCATCAGAACAAAATTGTGTGGAAGACAACCTGAGCAGGACCAAAGAACACTCTTATAAATGGAAACTAGATGTGGGGGTCTTCCAAAATTTGAGCCATCTGTGGGGAGTTCCTCAAGTAGACCCCTTTGCCTCCTCTCTGAACTATCAGCTGGCAAAATTCTGTTCCAGAACTAAACACAAGAAGAAATGGAAGACATCTATATGCCTTTCTGCTCTTCCCACTATTATCCATACAAAGATCATTGTTGTGACTCCCATCCTACCTAGATAACCATGGCCCGCTCTTCTTTAGGAAATGGCAAGGGGCAATTACCAAAAGCTTCCTTACAGAATCTACTCACACAAGAACAGGGGTGTTTAATACATTCTGACATCAGTCATCTTCAATTAATTGCCTGAATGATAGAGTCTTAATTCCTTTTGCACACCTGTTTGCTGAAGATATGCAGCATTGTTACCTCACAGCAAGAGGTTCTCCTGTTCGATTCTCGGCTTGGCTTGGGAGTGCCTTCTGTGTGGAGTCTGCATGTCCTCCCCGCGGTTGGGTAGTGCTCAAAAGACATGCGTGCGTAAATGGACGTGCCTTCATTGAAGGTTGGGCGTCGAGCTGGCACCTTGGGGTTTCGTTAAAATCTACTGCCAATCATTAGTGGATCAGAGTTCCGCTGTGGCGACCCCTTACCGGGAAAAAGCTGAAAGACAAACAACAACTAATGGAGGCAAGAATGCCTGCTACTAGAAAATCATATATTAGCAAATGGAAAATGTTTTCTAGTCGGTGCCAGCAACATAGCCAGCACCCATTCTGGACTAGTTGTTCTCTGTTTTTATAACATTTGTGTGAGTTGCTACCCTATGGCCTTTCTTAGTCCTCTATCAAGGTTATTTTTTCTGGCATTTCAGAATGTCTGCCTATGGAGCCTCCTCCTCTTTCAAGGCAGCCGCATGACAAAATGTTCTTGAAGGAAGTTTTGCATAAGAGGCCTTCAAGTAAACTGATAGCCTCTCCTTGGGATCTTGATTTTCTGTTAGAGAAGCTAACACTTGCTCCATTTGAACCAGCTAATTTGGCTAATTTGAGGTTCATAATATGGGGAAACAGTTTTATTGATTGCTCTGGCCTCTGCAAGAAGGGTATCTGAGCTGCAAGCTCTTATGTTGAGTCAATCCTACTTCATTTTCCACAAGGACAGAGTTTCTTTGAAAACCAATCCTTCTTTTATGCATAAAGTGGTATCCAAATTTACTTTAAGTTAGACTATCTATATCCCCGTTTTTTTTCTTGAACCCAGAAATGAGGGAGAAAGGATGGTCCATACCATGGATGCACAACTCAGGTATTATCTTGACAGAACTAAATATTTCAGATCATTGGATCAATTGGTCATTTCTTGTGAAGTTAAGAAGAAGGGACAACCAGTGTCAAGACAGACTTTTTCTGAATGGTTGTCTAAGCCTGTTATCTTTTGTTACAGTCATTACGATAAATATATACCAGGCAGAGTCAAGGAACACTCTACAAGGACCTTGGCTTCTTCTATGGCTTTCCGAAAAGGGTTGGATTTTAGAAGTATTCGAGGAGCTGCTACTTGGTCCTCTGTACATGCTTTTATAAAGCACTATAAGCTGGATTCTTTCTCTAGGTCCAAATAATGCTTTGCTAGGACCATTCTCCAGGGGTTCATGGACACATCTCTTTCCACCTCCTCAATATTGTTAGCTATAGTAATTTACCCATATACCTAAAGCTACTGCAGCAGTGATCAATATGTAGAGCATAGTACAGCTGAACATACCATAACAGTAGATGTTCAAATGATCAGTGCTGCAGTAGCTGCTCCCTCCACCCCCCCCCTTGTTTTTGGTGCGGTTTTTTGCCAGGGTGTGGATATTTATTTTTTATTATTCCTAGCCTTGTCCGTTAAGGGCCCAGCCTCCCTATCTCTGCTGGCAGGAAGCTCTGAAGGGCTTTGCATCCAAACATGTCTTCTTATCAGCTCAGCACAAGCTGCTCAACAGTTTGGGTACATGGAAGATACCATGAAGCTTTGGAAACAAGCTGGCCATCATATCTTTGGCAAGATATAACCCATATAGCTAAAACTACTGCAGCAGTGATTAATCGAACATCTACTGTTATGGTAGGTTCAACTTATATGACTGTACATTTTCATTAGTATCGCATTTCTACATTTTATAGCTTATACAATCCATACTACAGTTTGTGCACTTCATTTTAGCAGGTACTATTGTTTTTCTATTTTTTTCTTCAGAAAAAATGGTAAAAAAAAAAAACTGTTTTGATTAGAGAAACAAACACATAATTTAGCATCTATGAATGTACAGCTAATGCAGTAACTTCTTCAATGTCAATTCTTTGTCTTACATATTAGGTCTCTCCTGAAAAGAGGCTACTAGCCTAGTGGGACTACACCAGTCAAATAAGGATGAATAAAAGAAATAAAAAAATTACACATGAAAAAACTAATGCTTCTATTCAGAAGGATATGTTTTTCAAACCACAGCAAGAATGTCATAAATAGCATCATTATAAGCAATATATGTCTCTGCTTTGATTCTATAGCTGAAGTAAATAAATGAAATTGCTATTATCTTGCGGGTAGCAGCTGGTAGGCAAAGTTGAGACATTTATTCTCTTCCTAACCTTGTTGAGCATATACCTTAAAAATATCTTAAATCACTTTCAAACAAAATCTGTCCTTCTTCCACCCACAACTGAACGTCATTGCATTACCCTTCTAAGAGTAAACTGTGTATCCATTCTAGACAGCATGGATCACTTCCAACTTTGTGCAACTCAGAAAACATTATGTAGCAATTCTATTCCTCCCCCTCTGTCATCTACTCTATTCAACATCACATTACCAGTTGTTCTGTAAATCATGCCAGCCCAAGTAACCCTCTTTCATTAAATGATCATTTGCAAATGTTACTTGATTACAAACTGATTAAACAAATATGTTGTTATTTTTTTCTGGTGTCTATTTTTGAATGATATTCTGACTTCTTAACATTTTCTTTAAAAAAAAAAAATTTGACAGTGTAGAAAAAAATGATTCAAAATGCACTCTTTGTAAATACTTTGAATGTCTTCAAATGGCCTTGCTAACAACGGGCTGCAGAACCTTGGGTAGCTTAGTCGGACTCGTCATCACACTTTGTATACATGAATGGTTGTCTTTAATGTGGATATGTAAAGGAGAATTGCAAGTAAAATACAAATAGCATGAAACGAATGCTAAAAGCTTTTAACCACAAACAAATTAAAAAGCTTTCAAAACTACTTGAATTCAGAGCTTAAGTAAATGTGAAAATACTTTATAATCAGAACATTTTCCGCTCCTATTATTACATCTCACTTAACGACATGAATTACCTTTATTGTTGGAATACCTGTAAGAGAAAGAGAGAGAGAATAATTACTTGTTGTTTATCTAAATTGGTAGTTTAGGAAGGTAGGCCAAAACATCTGAAACCTATAGACTTTTCACCTTTTATGTTCAGTAAATGATGGCTTGTTTTTTCTGCTTTCACCATTTCATTTTCAGCATACATGAATTAAACAATCTCTAAAATGTGACATTAAGAGAAACACAGACATATAAGCAGTTTGCAATAAATGTTAAGAATATGTATTGAGTGTATGACATACGTTAGAAGTACCAACGCCTCAAATTTCTGTCATGCTGCTAAAACAGTTTGAATCACAAAGATTTGTATACACATAAAAATCAAATCCCACAGATCTAATAAAGTAAAATAGATTTTGCAAGCCCTCCTGCACCCCTGAAATCCCCGCTAGTTATAGGAACCAGCTCCGAGAGAAGAAATTACAATAGGAGAAGGGTGTATTCCTGATCTGCACTGTACTGGGATCTCACGCACATAAACTGCAGAAAAGTTCAAAATGCTCATTTTTTAATGCTGCAGCTGATCATTCAAGTGCTCATACATTTATGAATGCTTGAATGTAACCTATATGAACGCATTCTAAAAGCACTCTTCTAATTTGTAAATGGTGGCAAGCATGAAAGAACCGAATCAGAAATAGGTCACTTTATAAAATAATTATCTCATAAATGAAAAATATTAATAGAACATTGTAAAGAGCAAGTGGAGGTAGGTTTTGCCATGATACGTTTGCTGTTTATGTATTGGATTAAAGTTCTGCATGGATCCTCCAAAAGACACTTCATTAGAGGTATGGGATATTCAGAGTCAAATGCAGTTAATGATATTCGTAGACCATTTAATCAAATGCCATTTCTGTGAATGGGCAGAATAAAAATGATAAAAAGTTGAACCAGTTTTACCACTGCAGCTGCTTATTCCTTCATTCCTCCTGATTTGTCTTCCATTATTTACTTATTATTTGGGGAAGGGTTGCCATAATGGTAAGATCTTTACATCAGGCATACAAGCTACAGGATTTGATTCTGGTCTCTAGTCATTGGTTTGTCTTCTGCAGATTGATAGTCTAGTGTTTGCCTATAACCCTAATAATAACTTTTCTACACAAATACCACTTTTGCTTATCCTGGAAAATGTTTCAGCTACCTGAGAAAATAATTAAGTCTTCTATGGCTTTCAGTGACAACATGATAACAAAACAAAGAAGCATCATTAGCTGAAATGAGCAGATCCATCACCTACTATGTTCAGATTACATTCGCAAAGCTAAATCAAATACACGGAATAGAACTGTGCTGATACAATTTGAATAGCATAACATAACGAGGACAGTTTTCAAACATACCAATATAAAATAGAGAGACGTGATCATTCACATTGGTTAGTGTTTTGTCAAGAGGCATTAACTGAGGGATGCTGTGACAAAAGGAGGTACTGCCATCATGACTAGCTGAGGAATTTTATAATTATATGTCGTTTGGGAATATCAAACTTATTTATACAAGATGTTGGTGTTACAAATGTATTAGAATGTCATGTGTATATCAAATTGCTTTGTACAGATGTTTGTGTTGAAAAGGTATTTGCAAAGTGCTTGTGCTTAAAATATATCAACAGCTGAAAATACACCAAAAATTCAAAGGAGTCAAGTAGTAGGATGAAAGAAAATGTTCATTTAATACATCCGTTCTGGTACCTCGGCAATTCGCCTTCAGTGGAACAAATAACCATACAAACTCATCCTATTATATACACACATCAATTAATTCCTCAATATTCATTAATCCTTAAAGTTCCAACCATCCTAATATGCACAAAATACACTTTTACTAGCCAATAAATATACGTTAAATACATTCATTACAAAAATATTAACTGTATACATTTATTAATACAAAAAAATCTAAACTGTATGAAACATAAATTTGTTCAAAATTTAAATTAGACTAAAGTGCTTAGCAAAACTGAGAGAGTATAAATGACACTGAACTCATACTATCAAACCACTATCTAGATTAATTCCTCTGGGGTATAGACAGTAATGTTGGCATGCAAAGTTGTGGCCGCTGTTTGGTTTGTCATAAAGTTAAGAACTTGCATGGAATGAGAATAAATGGTAATATAGTCTTTGAGAAGTTTGATTGTTTGTCATCTGGGGTCATTTATATTTTGGGGTGTGACTGCGTCATACCCCGATGGTACATTGGTCAAACCACCAGGAAGGTTAAGGTGTGCATTCTGGAACATTTGGGGGACATTAGGAGGGGCAATATGGATAGTCCTGTAGCATCTCATTTTGTTAATTTTTTTATGGTGTATTGGCGAGACCACATTTTTGTGCAGGTAACTTTAAGACTGAATTAAGTAGGTTAGAACATAAAATGATTTTAGGGTACCATACTCTATACCCCAGAGGAATGAATCTAGATAGTGGTTTGATAGTATAAGTTCAGTATCATTTATACTCTCTCAATTTTGCTAAGCACTTTAGTCTAATTTAAATTTTGAACTAATGTATGTTTCATAGAGTTTAGCTTTTTTGTATTAATAAATGTATACAGTTAATATTTTTGTAATTAATGTATTTAACTTATATTTATTGGTTAGAAAAAGTGTATGTTGTGCATATTAGGATGGTTGGAACTTTTAAGGGTTAATGAATAATGAGGAATTAATTGATGTGGGTATATAATAGGAGATGAGTTTGTATGGTTATTTGTTCCACTGAAAGCGAATTGCCGACGTACCAGGACGGATGTATTAAATGAACATTTTCTTTCATCCTACTACTTGACTCCTTTGAATTTTTGATGTATTTTCAGCTGTTGGTGTTGGAGTTGGATTTTATGTTTTTGCTTAAAATATATCCACAGTGTGCCCTACTGGAGCAGAACAGGAAATGGACATGCACTACTGTAACGGTTTAAATGTATATGTTAACAGAGGAAACTGGAGGGTTAACCTCAGTCCAGCAAACTTAAGAAAAATATTAAATAAAGAGGCCATCTCTCAGGTTTCAATGCAGCTTGAGACACAAAGTCTGTTCTAAGAAGCTTTCTGTATTGTCTTTAGGGTGACCTAATTGCTAGTTTGAAAGCATAAAGGAATGCAATTGTTTTATGACATCTGGCATCTGCATAGGATCTGAACAAAAGCCCTTTTATGAGTATTTTTACAGGTAGATGCTAAATACTGCCAGCTTCAGCAATGGAGGTTTGCTTGGTAATAAGACGTCAGATGACCAGAAATGATGTCATTCTGCAAGCTATTCCAGCAGTAATATTTTAGATATTATTTTGAGAAGCCTCTTAGTGAGACACAGCATTCTGTATTCTGTTTTGTACCTGAAAACAAAAAGAACCATTCACCACATCTGCTTTGCTCTATAAGTAAGTTACTAGGGAATAGTATAATTTTCTTAGATTCAGTCAGGAATATAGTGAAGCTTAGTTTAGATATTTTTCTTTATTTGTCTGAGCCTGTCCTGCAATGCTGTTTTAAATATTTCCTGTGATTCTAAACTCTGATGTCACTGTGAATATATACCGAGTATTTTCTTGATAATTTATTATTTATTATTATATATATTTAAACCTTTCATTGTTGCTAATCTGTGTAGACATATTTAAGTTTTAAGAGTACTTGCATATTTATTTGTTGACACTGTGTGGGCCACTCCTAATAACCTTGCTCTTGGTTAAACTACCATCTGTATTTGTATTAATATTACACAGTAAAATTGGAAACCCTTTGTTAAGGGCCCTAAAGTACCTTGAAGGAGTGAATGGTGGCAGTGGTAACTACCTTATAGAATGGGCAAAAGGGGACATAGCTAGTAAACCTGTGCGAGCCTTTCCCAGGTGTGTGTGTGTGTGTGTGTGTGTGTGTGTGTGTGTGTGTGTGTGTGTGTGTGTGTGTGTGTGTGTGTGTGTGTGTGTGTGTGTGTGTGTGTGTGTGTGTGTGTGTGTGCAAATCAAATCTCAAAGAGCGTGTGTGTCAGATACTTAGACAGGGACATAAAGCACTTGTTTGACAGAAAGAGTGTTGGAGGACTTGGTTTGGAACCCAGGCTAAGGACTCAGCTGTATAGCTGTGCCAGTGGGGAATCTTAATGGGGATCTAAAAAAGAGAAACCAGCCCCGGACTGACTGTGGTTTCTGTGAGTTCTTAAGGGAAATTGTACTTGATGCAGGGAGCTGCATCTAGAAATACTGTGTGCATACCTGTTATCCTCCCTGTGTATGCATCCCACTTTTACCAGTGGTAAGGATTGAGGCTCCTTGATTACTGGTTGGCAGTGGTGGGTCATCACAGATACAATTAAGCAAGAGTTCACAGCAGCCAATGCATGCTAAACTGCAGCCAGATATAGCATGCAGACAAAAAGCTGTAAACAAACACACATAAAAAACTGGATGTTCCTATACCAAGCACTGGCTTTCTTAAGCTTAAGTCAAGTTACATATTTGAAATCTATTGTCCTTTCTTTAGCCAAGTAAAGCAGATTATGAAGATTAAAATCCAGTCCTGCAATCAGATGTCATAGTTTTAGAAAAAGGATTAGAGTAAAGCATGCACAGAATTCACAATATACTACTGATTATATTTTCTTAAATATATATATATATATATATATATGTGTGTGTGTGTGTGTGTGTGTGTGTGTGTGTGTGTGTGTGTGTGTGTGTGTGTGTGTGTGTGTGTGTGTGTGTGTGTGTGTGTGTGTGTGTGTGTGTGTGTGTGTGTGTATGTATATATAGGCTTACTATTGAAATCTCGAAAGTCACAAAAAAAGGTACTTAACAGTGGACTAATTTGCCAAACGTACACATAATCTAACTGTTAATGGCAAAAATCAGCTGTTAATGCCAAAAAACGTCGGACATGACATTTTCAGCACTTAACAGCAATGCCACCCTTGCCACTACTCCCTAACTAGCACACCTAACATTCAATATATGCAGGGGGCAAGCCCCTCTACACCCCCCTGTAGGGGGCTGTGCCTCCCAATCCCTCCTAACTATATATTCTAACTCCAAGATCGCACTACAGTGAGGAAAGGGATGTGTTTCCCTAACCGCACTGTACTACAATCTCTGTACATCCCTTCGAACGTTCATATTTCTGAATGCACAGTCCATTCGCAAATATAATATTTGCTCATTTAACCTGCACACATATGAAGTATTCAAACATCTGTAGTTCAAATACTTCATAGCTGTACAATGGTATGCCGATATTCTAATGGTAAACCATATATATGTATATATATATATATATATATATATATATATATATATATATATATATATATAGCCACAAGTCTTTTGCAGTATTTTTTTTTTCATCTTAGCTTTTTTATGCAGATTATATTCACAATTACATAAGAAAGCTCACATAGATCAGGAAGTGTTCCAGAGATTCAGTAGCTAAATATGTAGGCTTACTTTCACTTTTCAAAATCAGTCTGGCAGGATAAAGTAAACTGAAACAGAATTCACTTTTTAAAATCAGGATCCATATCAGTTAAGAATGAAATTGATGAGAATACTTTTTGCAGAATCTACTGTATAAGAGAAAAAAAGTTACTGAAAAACATTCAATATCTTTCACACATCATGGAGGGATCATTAACATAAGGCCAAAAAAGACATACCATGCAATTGTTGGAAATAAGTCATAACTGTAGATTTCTGAGGTGCAGTATTGCCTTGATGGCCGAATCCCTACACATCTATGCAAACTTTTGAAAGTCATAAATGGCACATCCCCAGATGAATGCAAACCACCTACAGAGTGAGTCATCAAAACTATATGTTTACAATACAAGCACTTCTTGCTATTCTGTCTCTCTCACACACACACACACACACACACACACACACACACACACACACACACACACACACACACACACACACACACACACACACACACACACACACACACACACATATAGATAAAGATATACTGCAGATATGGATATAGATATAGATATTTTTCTGTTA